>NC_133772.1:45141189-45181551 GCF_003597395.2 Chelonoidis abingdonii
GGGGGAGGTAGATTTATGAGTATGTGACTAAAGAAACTTGAGCAAGTGAAGCAATTCAATTCCACTGCATTGTTGAGAGTGGTGATCAGCACTGATTTCTTAAAATGTAACCACAGTTGGAGCGGGAGCAACAGCCTTAATTAAGGTATAAATGCAATGTCTATTATAACTAGGGTTACCAGATAGCAACTATGAAAAAAATGGGACAGGGGGTGGGGAGTATATAAGGTGCCTAAATAAGAAAGAGTCCCCGAAAATGGGACTGTCCCTTTAAAAATGGGATATCTGGTCACCCTAATTATAACCCTCCAATTTCAGTTGTTCATAACTAAGGCTAGTTGTTTGTCATGAGGGATGTAAGGCTGATAAACCAAGTGCCAGCTCCGGCCAACGCAGTAGGACTTAGCTAAGAATTGACAAACTCATACCTGGAAACCAAACCAGCTCTCCTGTATGTTGGTTTTGTTCAAACAGGTATTAGTCTTATAAGAACGTATTTAGTGTTTAGACTCTATAAAACTTGCCAGTTGCTGCATGCATTAATCTCACTTGTAATGTCTGTATTTCCTGCCATAAGGAAATTTCCTTTATAACTTTGAAAATGTTTGCTCTGAACATGTGAACCTGGCCATGGGGATTGTTGCCACACCCATTCAGAGGCCTATCAAGATTAAACAGGCCACTAAGGGACATCACAATTTAAAGGACTGGTGAATGGCTCTATCACACCTTGGAAATGCTGCTACATGCAAGGGAGCCTGTCTTATTGACTGGAAGCCAAATGTAAAAGATAACAGGATCACAAGAAAATTTTTCATCTCTTTGCTGTTTGAACTCACTTGGATGGAGACCTTAAACTAAGGCAGAGATCCCCAGTGGTTACCCCTGAAAGACATTTTAAACTTGGATTACCACATCTGTCATCCTTAGGAACCATTGACTGTAACTGTGTATATGCTTGCTTTAACCTGTAAATAACTAATTTCTCTTTCTTTAATAAACCTTTTAGTTAGTTTAACTATTATAGGATTAGCTATAAGTGCTGTCTTTGGTATGAGATTAAAGATACAAGTTTACCTGCGGTAAGTGACTGGTCTCTTGGGACTGGAAGCAACCTGAATACTTCATGTGTAAGTGACTATCATTAAGTCTAGCTTGCCTGGGTGGCAAGACAGACTAGAGAGCTTAAGTGGACCCATCTGTGACTCCATGGTAAGACTTAAAGTGATCCAGAGGTTCACATTTGTTACTGAGTTAGTGCAACTTAATTATAGAACACATCACCAGTTTGTGGTGTCTGCCCTGTTTTTGACAATCTGTCCTGAGGTAGGCACTCATAGTCATGATCCACCCTCTAGATGGTGGTGGGGAGGGAGGAAGTTATGACTCTCATAACAAAGTGTGCAAGTGATAGCTAATCTTTTAAAAAGTCATGATATATAAGGCTGTCTACTCAGATGGTAAAAACTGACATAGTTCCAATCTAGCTCATGAAGCTTTGCTCAGTAGCAGGTCAGCTAGGGTGACAAGGGCTCTTTAGGTATATCCATAAACAATTGTGTCACTGAAATTACAAAAGCGAAGCATGCAGTAATTCGAGCTCTATCAAGAAAAAGCTTACTGCATTTTTGTTTAAACTTGGCTTGTTTGTTCTGAGTCTTAAGACAATTCCAGAAACTGTAACTATGTAAACTTACTGCATAAGAAAAATCTAGTTTGTATTGTATATTGAATGAATGGAAAAAACTTAATACCTTTAGTGAAACAGAATTAGGACATAAACAAGATTGTGTTCCATCGTAACTAGTTTTTTATCCTGAGATTAAGGTTGAGAAATTAAACACTAACACTGGATCAATACATGTCCTGTAAAAAAATAATGGGAAAATGGGACACTCCTATGACATAGCCAGGCAGACTGAAACCCTGTTTTTGTCTTTGCAATAGCAGTTGTTTTGTTACACAACTTCAATCATCTCTCAATACAATCTTCTACAGCTGTAATATGTATCAGCCGTAGTCTTCAACCTTTTCATTTGCAGACCCCTAAAAAATTTCAAACAGAGGTGCTGACCCCTTTAGAAATCTTAGACATTGTCTGCAGACCCCAGACATTGTTCTATGCTAATGACAACTGTTCAGACCTCTTAGACATAGTCTGTGGACCCCCAGGGGTCTGCAGACCACAGGTTGAAACACGCTTTTCTACAGTGTGTATTCTCTAAGCACAGAAACTAACACCAGGCATGTACACACAAGCACAAAACAAGGGAAAGTCAGCTGGCTCTGATCAACAGTGACATTGGCTTGGAAGGATCTGGTGATACCCAGGACATATGGGAAGCTGAATAACCAGTCCGCACAGTGCTTCTAGCTCTTTCTATCTAGATACTTATAGGCCCAACATGTTATCTCCATCACACGCTTTGTAGTTCCCGTCTTTGTCATGTATGTTTACAAAAACAAGGTTTCAGCTGTAATGAGATCTAGCCTTCTACGGTGTTAATCCAATTACCATTAGACTTGCAATGGATTTTTCCAAGAGTCTTTCCTTTACTGCTTTCCTCTTGTGAGGAAGGGGATCTGATGATGTAGCCTAGGAAGATGACTGCCTTTAAAGCAAACAAATCCTAGGTTCTCTACAGAAGGGCCTGGAATTTTGGTTAACAACCTACAAATATTCATCGGGACACAGACTGATCACAGGCCAAGCTCACAAAAGAATGTGCCTTTCCTCCCCATGTATTATATTGCACTAAGTTAGGGGCATCACTTGAGGGAGTTGGCTCTTCTGAAGCATCAGGTACTTACTGTCAGGATCCTGTGGGGAGAAAAGCCATAGTAGATATGTCTTGCTTTCCCAAAAGAGAAGTACAAGCTCAGTGGCAAACTCATTCATGCTTTTGCTAGCCTGGGAGAAGGTACAGCCCTGTTTGCAGTGGCTCCCAGTGTGGAGATGTTTTCCTATGTGGTAAGTGTCCTATTTCACCTATAGGTGGAGTGAGAAGTGTTGCTATTACAAGTGCCATGCTCACGCCTCCATGAACATTTGCCCCACAGTGGTTTTGGTTGCAATTAACAGTATGAAATGCTTTGGAAGACCATTTAAACAACATTCAAAACAAGTTACCAGGCAGGGAAATATTTGAAGAGCCCTTCTTCATGCAAGCCCAATGTGCAGTCTGTCTAAATGAGGGTCCCATGAAATATGCAGCACTACATACTCAGCAATTCTCAGTAACCATCTTGTGTTGCCTGGTTTTTATTTCTTCCAGACCTTGAAATCAAACAGTGTGTGCCAACCGGTCACAGGAAGGGAACCCTGCTTTTCTTAGTCATGCAGAGACCATGAAACATCTCATGAGCAAACAAGTAGGTTTCAGCTCAAGGTGCCCCATGTGGAATTTAAAAGCTAGTCGGCATGTGACTTAGTGCTCGTGATGTGATTCTGAGGACAAAGAGCACTGTTTGAAGGATACCAGCATCCCACTTCAATAGGAGTTGATTTTAGGAGCCCATGACACTCTTCACCTTTAAAGATTTGGACCCAAAAGGGCAAGTGTTGCAGAACTGCACAACTTCCATGTGTGCAGAGACCATAAACTAAACTATGCATACAGTACAACCATACACAATGGCCTTGTCTGCCCTAGGGGGAAATTAGGACTATACATTCACCACCAACCCAACTCCACAGATGCTGTCATTGGAGAACTAAGGGTACTGATTTCTTTGTGCAGAAGCAGTCAATGTTGCGGTACAGCCGTTTGGAGGGGTAAAAGGATAGAAGAGAAAGCACAAATGGTAGATGCTAGTCATGGTGCTTGACACATCAGTGGAAGACTCTCACTACCACAGAGATGGGTGCAGTATATGAACCTAAATGGACTAGAGCAGAAACCCTGGGAGTGCGGGTTGAGTTGGCTTCTTTAGGCACCAGTTCTAAAGGCATGAATAATATTGGCAAGCCATGGTTTCCACCACTGTTGCTAGCACAAGTGTAGAGCACTTGAACGTGGTCCCCAAAACAGAGCTAGAGACCAACTACCTGCTACATAGCCTATCATATGGCTTTAAAAACAGTTGTAACCTGTTCTTTAACCCTGATACAACATACATGGACCCCAAATGGCCCATCATGTTATAGTGTTACTATGCTTGAAAATGGTTTCTAACCAATTCAGCCTTGTCAAGACCAGGGAACAATCAGAGCTGTGATGCTCCACCAGGGGTAGTGATGGGGGAAACACCAGTACAGGCAAGGGTTAAACTGCCTAAACCTTCTGCAGAGTCTACCATTGCTGCTGCTAGTTGAGCAGCACTAGATTTTAAGAGGTCTAAGGGAGTTAGGCACCTAAATCCCATTAGAATCCAAACATCTTTAAGATCATTTGAAAAATCACAGGCTACAAGTCAGAGTGTTTTGTCTAGAAGGCTACAGCTACGCTAGCAAGGCTATCAGTGGGTGGGTGAGGTCAAGCCTAAATAATACCCTGGCCCCAGAGACAGCAGGGGCTCTGAGGCTGCTAGAAGGCATGAGCTGACAGTGGCTCTCAATAACGAGTCCGTCTAGACCCATACTGGAAACTGTTTAAGTGGGAGAGGACAAAACCCCTTTCAATACAGTTTCAAAAAGCATTCTTTTCATTAAGACTGATGCCAGTGGCTACTGAGTGAGAATAGAATTCATCAGCAAATACTAAACAAACACTCTCCCTGTAATGCATTACATTAGTTTTCCTTTCTTTCTGCTAGTAAAGGGGCCCTTAGGCCACCCTAGCCTAGACCAAGGAAACAGCGCTTCAGTCTGGGTTTTGTTGCTGGCTTTCCCTTCAGTTTTACAAATCCACCATAAGGCTGGTGTTAATAGTTGCTGTACTAGTCCCTTCCAGAAACAAGGACAGAACTTACTAACTCTTCCCATTAGTGTAATAATCTGCAGTGGAGCAACCGGCATGCTGCCTTCTCCTCCCCAATTCACAAAGCAAGTGGTCACAATCTATCTGGTCCATCTCTTCAGTATGTGCCCAATCTCCACTTGCCCAGCGTAGTCAAAATCTTGGCTTTCCTCCATTAACTAACTCTCTGCTGCTGTACCACAAGCAAGTAAAGGCCAAGAGGATATGAGATACCTAAAGAGACTAAGAGCTACCGGCTAAGATTGGAAGGTGGTATATGCCACGGAGGCAAAGAAATTGCTTTGAGATATTGGGGGTGGGGAGGAACAGCATCCCAGAGTAAGTAAGAGAAAACTTCCATCAACAGGGTCAATTACAACAGAATTGTCAAAATACTGAAGAACACAGTGGGTAGGCCTGGCAGAGAGATGAGCCATTTCTGGGCCAGATCTATGCTGTTTTACACTAACTGAGGCTCCATTGATGTCAAAGGAGCTACCCTGATTGACACCAGCTGAGGATCTGGTCCAGACTTGATTCTAGCAGAGATGGCTTGTAATGTAACTGTAACATGCTCTCATGGCCTCTTATGCAAGAAGTCAGACTAAATGATCACAATGGTCCTTTCTTGCTTTGGAATCTATGACTCTATGCCATAATATATTTTGCAGCATATATCCTTATTTATGTTATCTAAGAATATAACTTGCATATAAGATATGCACAGTATGTATGAGAAAATGTCCTATTTACAGGACCAAGCCTCCATAAGTTATTTTTTTAAGCAATAAATTGTGGTGACGGTGGAAATTAAACTTCCAGTATTCCAACTTCTTTGCATTCGGGGATTCTTCCCTCTTTAACAAATTGCTTCATTCCATGTAGGAGTATGAGGGAAGATAAAAACTGGGAGAAAATGATACTCCTGAGTAGCCAAAGAGAATTGCTGCATGTGGAATGTACATACAAGGATCATCTAAGAACACAAGACAAAAATCATATCAACCGCTGTATTCAAATATTTTTCCCAACCCAGGCCAATATTGCAGGCAGGCAAGAGATGATATGCATTATAACCAAAAGCAATTCCATGTGCTACTCTGATCTTGTATCAGATAATAATGCCTTTGTGGTATATGCCCAGGATATCCCACATCCACTTTTCAGTCTGCTAGTCAGCTATCCCAGCATACTGCACTACCCAACTCTGTGGGGAAAAGAGAGGAATGTGAAAAGCAGTGTTAAAGGTGAACTGCAAAGCAGTTGGTTTTGACTTTGCTGCTCCCTTATGAAATATAAAGATTATTGTTTTCTTCTACCAACTTTTACAAGATCAGTGGAGAAGCACAACATTGACTTTTAGGCAGTTTCCTTTCCCACTGGTACTGTAGAGTGGAGCAGCTTCTGCTGCTATGGATACAGCTTCCTGTGTTCTCACTGTTCCAGTCCTAAGATTTTACTGAAGTTCTCCAGCAAACAAGGAGGTGAATGAAGACTATATTTCAAGGGGGAAACAAGCAGAAACAAACTTTTAAAAAAGCTTGACTTTGTCATTGCACAAGCACAACTGAAGGCCTCTAGTCTATTTTCTGCTCCACAATTCACTTTTAAGATGTAATTTCACACAGTGCAACATTTTGGGGTTCAACACAGACCAGTGAAGCTGTGTTACCAGCTACCCTGTGTGCCTTATATGCTCTGCTGCTGTGGCTCACAGCCTGATCTTCAACAGATGAGCCTGTAGTTTCCTGTGCAGCCCTGGTTCTGCACTCTGGCCCCAACCACCGCCCTCGCCACAACAGCCCCACCCAGGTCTCCACTAGCCATGGTTAGTGCTTTCAAGGTGACCCCAACACACCCCCAGTTCTGAATTTCCCCTGAACCATCTGCCCTGAAGCTGCCAGCCCTCTCCTGGAACACTCAAGGTTCATTGCTCCTTTAAAGAGACAAAAGTACAGCTTATCATTTTAGCTGAAGTTAACAGGCCTTACCATTCAAACACAGCACAGGGTTGGATTACAGTGAAAATCCAGCAAGGTTAAGTGATCCCAAGTAGAAGGGAGAATGGTTACAAAAGTAAAAATACACTTTCTAATAGCTAAGACCTAACTTAACAAGCTACAGCCAGTGCTCAAGGTAGTTTTCTCACTAATCAGTCTTTGTCCAGCATGGCTGACTAGACCCTCTGATCAGGAACCAACACACCAAGCACAAAGTGTTTGGTTCCTTTGTCTCCTCAAGTGTAAGATAAAGATGGAGTTTCTCTCTCTCTCTTATACTTCCTCCAAAGGAATTGTCTTTGTCCTGAAAGTCAGGAAGGCCTCCTGGGGATTCAGGCACCAGTGGCCTTCTGGGGTGCAGGAGCCATGTTAATTCTCTGCCTCTCAAGTTCAGTCTGAAGATAACTTCCACTGGTTTAGCTTGATTTTGTTTGTTGCTAATATGTAAATTGAGGTAAACCCACATTCCTTTAGGACAAACCTGTGTATTACTGTGACAGGGTACAATTCACCACTGCAGCACCACCTACTAGTGGTCCCGGGAATTAGCTCTGCACCCTTTTCTGGTAGAGTCTCACCCACAGTCATCTCTGCTCCTGGACACATAATTCCTAGGACCACAATACCCTCTTCATGACACTACCCTCCAGCTGTGCTGCACTGCGTTCTCCCCTTCCAGGGGACCCACAATCTCCACCCAGCCTCTTCCCTCAGTGGCAACTGCAGTTCATTGTCCCAGAGCCACTTCCCATGCAGTTCCAGTACCCTCTTCTGCCCTTACCCCAGGACCTCAGCCAGCCAGGAGCTCTCTAGTCCCTGCTCATAGCACTAAAGTGTCCCAGATGCTGAGACTTTTCCCCTTGTATTCCAGTCAGGTACTGAACTTTGCTCTGCATGCAGCCCTTCTTATATGGACTTTCCAGGCCATGATTGGCTACTTCTCTCAGACCCTTTCTAATTGGCTGCTTTCAGCACAGCCTCCCTAGGGCTGCTTTTAACCCCTTTTCTGCCAGTGAGGGGCAGCCGCCCCTTCACAATTACCTTTACCTAGCCTACAGAGCCTGGTTTTAAACATGTTCTAGAACAAACGCACTAAGAGCAAACTTCAAAGGCTGCCCCTTAAGAGTGTAAAAAGAGAAATTTACAATGTTTTCATGATATTGCAAAGTTATTTTAATTCAGGATCTAAAGACCTACTCACCTCTTCACTACTGTTGCACTGACTGCAAGAGCCAGTCACTGGAATGTGAGGCAGCAAACTATTGTGCAGGCGTGGCAAAGATGGGGGTAAAGAGTTGTTGCACCTACTGCTTTTGAAGTGTTTTGATCAAAGAACTTCCAGCTTTGATGTAAAGCACAAGGGAATCACTTCAAAGAGAGCCATTGGCCAGAGTACTTTGAAAATGGGAAGATGACAAATCAATAACAATTGCTGGTGCCTAATATCTCTGGGCTATGTGCTGTAGTGAAGGGACTGTTTAACCTGCTGACTAACAGTTATTCCTGATGCAGCTTTAGATTTGTCAGTTAAACTCATTCAGATAAACTCTGTGTGTCCTGGAAAGAGCATATGAAGGCACATAAGACGTACACAGAGGTTCTTTGATCCTGGGATCACGAAGTGCTTTTCCACATTAAAGTAATAACACCCTATACTGGCTCATCTGTAGGGACTGAACCGGGACCTCTAGATCTTAAAGCCACAGCCACTGTTACTTCAGTTCTAAACAACTAGCTCTAATAGTTCATACACAAACCTCTACATGTGGTCCTGCACACTGCATTAGTATGGATTATAGTAATTAAGCTTCTTGACTACCCGGTGAGACAAGCAAGTAGTAGTATTCCTATTCCACACAGACAAGGCCCTTTGCCTTTTTTACCAATTTTTACAAAAAAATCTGGAGTTTCAAGAGTTATTTGGTTTTTACCCATTTTCAACTGAATTGTGAACCACTCAAGTACATGAAAATACTGATTATGTTAGGAAAATCCAATCCATTACACTAGGTAGATACATTTATTTTAGTATATTAGTGTAAGGGTAAATGTGGGGTTGTCTCTTTAAATTAAAGCAAGGTAGTGGAAGATATGTCCCTACATGTGCATGCGTGTGTATCTTATGATATTGGGTGCACTGTCCATTCCTAGCAATATTTTTATTTCTATTTATGTTCATGGCAATATATATTATAATTATCCATCTTCTTTCATATTTTGATATGAAGTGAAGTTATAGTCTGCTCTTTGCTTTCCTCCCTACCCCCCATCAAAAGGCCAGACAAACATATGATGTTGAGGATATATCAGTGTATAGAATTTACAATACAGTCATGATCTCCTATGAACAATATACTTTAATGTTAATAAACACTGAAATTTAACAATGATTTCTTTTTTTAGGGGGGAAAAAAGGTCTTTTACCTATGCAGCATTTTTTAAATTATCCTACAGGAACCGAAGTGCAGTAAAATAGAATATCCCATTATGAAAGACGTGTGTGATAGCCTCTCCAATGAATGTTGTATTGATATTTTATACTGATACTTGTATAACTGGAAATTTATCTGGTACACTAAGTATCTTGTTTTTCACTAATGTTCTGAACATTGCATGAAAAACAATACAAAGAATATGTAAAAATATTGGTGAGCATTTCTGGCTAATACCAAGTGTTTTCTGAATATTTTAATTTACTTTAACTGGGCATAGAGAGATATTTTTGTAGTACTGGAACAGCCTAAACATACAGCCAGCCACAAACATGACATCAGCCTTGCAAAATTGTGGTGATAATTAGCCGACCCAGGCACGGAGTCTCATCCCCTCTTCCACCACCACTGTTGCAGCTACTCGTCCAGACTGAATGGCGAGAGGAAGAAAAGAATGCATCGGGATAAATGATTATAATGTGAAGGGAGGACACCAACTTTTTTCTTTTTTAACTCCCCAGAGGATCCCTCTATCCTGGTGAGTGGACAAGGCTGCATTACACCTACGATGCACACCCAGGCACGCTGCTAGAGAGCTGGTCCATACACCTTGCACATCCCTCCCACAGAGGCAGAGAGCGCACACACTGCACAGAGGTTCCCAGATGTGCAATGCGCACAGGGATTTTGGCAGACCCGCGTCCAGTCACACAAATCACAAACATACCACGAATAGCAGCAATAGGACAGTGCCTGCTGCTCCTTAAAGAAATCACGCGGCAGCTCTGCTCAGGCTGCTACGGGGGGCTGACCGAGCAGGGCTCTCCTTCCCCATCACAGCCTCCAACCGGAGAGACCAGAGAAATGAAATCAACAAAGTCACGCTTCCTAGTCACGTGCACGGTGTTTTCATCCAATGCACTTTTTCGCAGGATTCCCCCCATCCGTCCCCTGTTAAACGTGGTGGTAATTCTCTCCCCACATCCCAGCAGAGGAAAGCACAGGCTGGACAAGATGGTAGCCTTGAGCCTAAGAAATCAGCTTCTGGCCCCAACTCCCTCCCTCTCCCCAGAGCCAACCAGCTGATGGAGACTCCGATTTAACTAACCCAAGGCAGCAGCCCCAACGCATTACTCCGGTCCCTGGTGGGGCAGTGATCCTGCACGCAACCCAGCATGGGGCCAGTCCCCGTCCACCCACACTCCGCCCCATGTATACAGGTTCCCCTTCTCAAAAAAAAGTTGGGGGTTTCATTGTTACTATATTCCGGTTTCATCTCCAATCCATGCAAAGCACCGTGTGCACTCACCACTGTGACCGGCGACACCATGTCTGCTCGGTAGGCTTCAAGCTGAACTGCACTCCCTGACTCTGGCTCTGCGGCTGGGTCCCGGTGCCTGGCGTTTTCCCTTTAAATAGGATCGGGAAAATATATCTGTTTTTCTCAATGCCGATTGTTTTTTCGGTTCTTTTTTAGAACGCAATGACATCACAAAGGCCGGAGCCAATGGGCTGAAGGGAGAGCAGTTGGGGGTGGGACCCCAGGCAGCTCTGTCTCAGTCGGCCCGCCCTCTGCCTTACTCTGTAGGCTCACAACCTGCAGCTGAATAGACTCGGCTCACAAGGGGAGGGGAATAGGCTTGCAGTTTTCCGCTTACCCCTCCTCTCCTGCCCTTCTGATGTCCAGAGTAGGCTTAAATACACACACGTACTCGCACACAAAAACATGGGTACACTTACAGACACATGCATAAACACATACACTCACAGAAAAGCCTGCTGATTTTCACAACCCAGCTCCCAAATAAAGAAAACGTCCAGTCCAGTTGCTACTTATGTGCCAAAAAATTCTAGAACCCAGCACATCTTGGAACCATAGTGCTGCAAAAAACTTACTCTAGACATGGATTCTGATGGACCCTGCTGTTTTTGTGCTCAGACTCCCAAATTCCACTTCCTAAAGGGCTCACCCACCCGCTACTAGTGTGCCAAAGTCTCCTGGAATATGGCACATCTAGTTGCTACAGGGCAACAAAAAAAGTAGATCCAGATCTTGCCAGTTTTTGCGCAACTCTCCAAACTGCTTATAGTTTACCAATCTTTATATATGTAAAACAGGGAGCTCTTATGTGAGAGAATCCTTTCAAGTAAACCGTAGTGCAAAATGATATTAAAATAACACCATCAATCATTATGTGTTAGACCATCAACTGAATTACACAATAGATATATGCCCATACGTTAAGTTATCATTTCTTACTATATGCACCAGACGTGTGCTAGGCAAACTACAGATCAGGAAAGCCATGACGCATACCCAGAAGAGGTCACAATTTAAATATAGACATATTAAAGGAGAGGTTATTGTAAGTGAAATTTGCAGAGCAAAGCGCAACTGAGGAAATATTTTAGGGCAAGATGGAGCGAGGCCAATGGAGGATATCAGAAGCCGGAAGAAGGTTAAAAGCTGCATAATAAGGATTGGGCAATGTTGCTGATATTAATATGTAAACGAGATTTGATAAACAGGAATATCAGCTCTATAAGCATCAATTAAATAATTACTCTTCCTGTTTTTATCTCCCACATGGTGAATATACTATTATGTTCAGGATACTATCATCGGTATTTCTGAGATAATGCCAAGACTAATAACTCCTCCTTTGCTATCTTCAATTACAATCCTTCAATAAATCCTGGTAAACATCCATTAACTCATAGGTTGTTAGCCATGCTCAATGGTACAATCTCAGCCACTGCAACATAATGTATCTTCCATGTGTCATAAATGGTCTGCTCTCTTATACAAACAGGTTTCCTTCTTACTCATTTAAAGCAGACCAGAAAACTGACTCTTCCACTTAACAGAAATAGCATGTGAATTTTCTTAATATAAGTTCTTATAATTTACTGTAGTCTAGAAAGACTCCGGGTTGGTAACTATGGAAAGATGGAGTTTCAGCTACAGCCAAAAAGCTTCAGCAATGGAAATATATTTAATAGAACCTAAACTGGAAAATAGTAAAGGATTGTGTGATCAGCGTCTGCCCCCACTGGCATGTAAGGGGTTAACACAGCCCTAGGGAGGCTGCATGGGAAGCAGCCAATAAGAGAAGCTCGCCTCCCTCTGCAGTGTGGGGCATGGATCACTTGCTGGAAGATTCTCTGCACCTTGAGGTCTTTAAACCATGATTTGAGGACTTCAACAGCTCAGACATAGGTTAAGGGTTTGTTACAGGAGTGAGTGGGTGAGATTCTTTGGCCTGCATTGTGCAGGAGGTCAGACTAGATGATCATAATGGTCCCTTCTGACCTTAAGTCTATGAGTCTATGAGAGAGGCTATGAGGAACAACCAATCCAGGCCCAGCAGACTCATATAAGAAGGGTTGCAGGGCAGAACAGGGTCAGTCACTGCCTGGAACTCAAGGAGGGAGGCCTAGACTCCTAACAGGTGGATAGAAGCTAGTACCATGGACAAAGCAATGCTGGCAGGGACTGGGGGAATGAGAGGGAGGTCCTGGTTGACTGCTAAGCCCTGAGGTAAGTATGAAGAAGGTGCTGGGGCTGTGAGGAAGTGGCCCAGGGAAATGTGCTGAGACGTTAGAGGGGATACAGTATGTGGCTGTCATCTACAGGGTCCCTGGGTTGAGACCCACCACTCTGGTCCCCTGCACTTGCCACTGGAGAAGTGGCTGGACAGTTGGACTGCAGTACTAAACCCTGGAAGGGAGAGCACAGATGGTGACATGGCTGGAGGGCTGTGCCATGAAGAAGATGCCACGGACCCTGGAGTGATGTGTTTTAGAAAGCTTCTGTGATGGTGGGAGAAGCAACATCAGGAGAGGGCATACTGACCTGCAGAGCTAATCCCCTAGATGGCCAGCAGGAGGTGCCAGTGTGGTGAGTCACACACACCTGCATCACAGATGGCAAATTGTGTGTGTTCTGAGTAAGAACTAGATGGTTGACCTGGACTTCAATAAGCAGATAAAGTTGCCAAAAAAAAAAGTTTGGGAATCCAAAGATGTCCCTTAGCAGAACTATTTTCCTTTCCATCTTCCCATCATAGGTGGCTCATAGTACTTTTGTACATTCCTTCCTGCTTGCGTGCGGATGTGTGCTCTCTCTCCCCCTAAAAGTTTTGATCCAAACCTATCTGTGCTTCTCTGGTCTTCACCAGCACTAGCCTTCAGTGGGCATTCTGAGTCCCACTTATTGTTTTACCTTCATTCCCCCGCTCCGCTTAACTTGACTGGACCTGATTTCCTACTGCCCTGCACCTTATGTTGCCATTTAAACCTGTGCAAAGTAAATGCATAGTTGATATGTATGGCCACCACTCACTTCAGTAGTATTTTCCTCCCGCTTTACACAGGTGTATATGACAACGCAAGGTACAGGGCAATGAAGAACAAGGCCCAATATTTCTTCATTCTTAAATTTCCTTCTCTCTGTCCTCCCTTTATCTTCCCATTGCTTTCCTCAACCTTGGTCAAATTGCCTAGTTTAATCTTCTTCACCCAATACCCTGAAAATTCTCAGTCCCTCTTGTCTTCCTTACTTATACATCCACCTTCCACATGAATTCCAACATGCCTTTCATGCACCCTGTTCTTTCTCTATAATCCCCACTTCTACCCTGCCTACATATCTCTGTCCTCCTAGTTTCTTTCCTCTTCACTCTGACTGATGTTTCATAGCCTCTCCTACTAGCATCCCATTTTCCCTCCCTCTCTCCTCCAACTTCTTTTCTCAGTTCACAACCAGTCTCCCTCCTCCTTCAGTCTTACTTATTAAAGAGACAAGGGTGTTTTGATGCTGTTTACTGCTGGGTACGCGACTGAGTCTATTCTTTCCAGCTAGTCTCTGGCTCTGGAGTGTTTGGTGTTCACTTTCTAAATGCCAGGAACAAACCTATATCAACAGATTCTCTCTACGTGTACCCTCAGCTCAGCACTGATGCTACTTTTCTGAGGTCAGTACATACTGCAGAAAGTTGTTTTATGGGCATCACAAATTTGTTTAAGTGCTTTGCTTAATAAGGATGGGATTATTTATGTGCCTTGCTGAATGGGAGTCTGGGTATTTATTATCTAGACTACCACACTGACATAAAACCATCTTCACATCAAACCTGTGCAAACTCTATAAGAGGCTTGCAAAGGTGTAACTGAGGGCAGAAGGTCAGCAGGTAACAAATTTGCTGTTCAGTGCCAAATTCTGTTCTCAGTTACATCCATGCAAACCCGCTGATCTCAATGAAAGATTGAGGGCAGCATTTTGCCAACCAGCACATGGTATAACTGAGGAATGTTTCATTCTTTTTTACAGAACCATGAATACGCCCTTCCAAAATCAGTTTGCATTATTCACCAATTAGAGATGGGCTCTGCAAGTAGAGAGAATGAACTGAAATCTGTACTAAGAGAGAAAATGTCTCTGCAATGAAATTTGTAACAGGTAAATATCAAGTAAACAAAAATAAATGCTTTTCTACACAGCATGAAATCACATGTAGATTTCACTGCTACAAAGGGTGGTTAGGTAGTTGAATACTTTAGCTAGATTTTTAATTAGGCTAGTTAATTTGATAAGTTGCTATATATTAAGGTAAATGCAATCAAATCTCATTGTTCAGGGCACTAACTGAAGAGAGATCAGGAAGAAATTTCTTTGCAATACACAGCATTGCACAATTAAGGTTGAATCCAGCCCCACTGACTCTTGCTATCCTCTTCAAAGGAACAGAACTAGGGGCCAGATTTTTAAAGGCTTTTAGATGCCTAAAGATGCAGGTAGGTGCCTACTGGGAATGTCAAAAATCTGGCCCTTGATTCTTAGACAAACTCATCTGTTTGTTTGAGCCCAACACAGTAGGGAATAGATATTCCATTATTTTGTACATTTTGATATTGGCTTTTACTGCTGTACGACACTCAAAGGGCCCTACCAGGGTCACCATCTGTACATCTTTTAATTGTTTCTTGTGCGGTTTTTACCTTTGTCTGGATTGTTGGATATTAACTGTGGCTAAAGACTGATCCAGCAAATCTTGTATTGCTCTTCATGTATCTTCATGCAGCTACTCAATTTAGCTCTTTATAATAGTATAAATTGTAACATTGGTTTATTATTTTAGTAACTAGCTCAAAGAAACGTATTGCAAGTGATGGGGAACACTGGGGAAATGTCTTGGCTACCCAATCCCAGGGTGGTACTGTGAAAATTAATCTCATTTAGCATGAGGCAGTACATGATCTGGTTGAATTGCATACAGTGGGTCTGGCATATCATCTTAAGATAATTTCCTGCAAGAACTTTTATTCATTTGTTATGGGTTGTTGCGTAGAAGTCCCGGTCAGGGAAGTATTGTGCCAGGCACAATGAAATAATGATCCCTGCTGCAAAGAGTTTACAATCTAAATATAAGATAAAACTATACTGTTTCTCAACATTATTAATAGCGCACCAGTTTCATGACACCTAATACATTATTCCCAACACTTTAATGTCTATTCCTAAGGTATCAAAATAAGTGCTAATGTAAAATGAGCATTCCTCGTACGTCCAGTACAATGCTGGGAATCACGGTTTGGAACACCAGACTAACGTTCTCTGCTTATCAGAATGAAAACACTCACAGAACAGGTCTTCACACAAACACCCTCCATTTGGAGAAACAGCATGTCAGGCAACCATTGGAGTCACTTTGGCTGGTATGTGGAGGAAAGAAAAGGAATACAGGATGCAATGAGCTGATGAGGAGACAAACTTGGTCTTGGAATGTGGGAGTAGCTTTTTTGTTGTTGTTGCAGTTACTGGATTCCTCCTTCTAGGATTACTTTTTGGACTGACGCAGGAGAGATTATGATGAGCCACACAAAAACAAAGATTTTGTTTAAAGTACAGCTTTAGGGAATTTTTGAATAGGAAATTTATTGCAGTTTTGATTTTTTTTCTTGACAAACATGCTCACAGTAAGCATGAACAGAGTTCAATCATAGTCATGTGATCATACACTTACTGGGTCAGGGTTTGCAAAACAGAACTTCAGGGATTTGTGTGTGTGTAACAGTATGGAAATGACTCTGGTGAACCGTGTTTGTGGGTTATGAAAAGAGAGAGGAATTACCTCTTAAGAATTTGTTTTTTGGTCTGATAATGAAGTTTTTCCTTCCACTTTTCTCCCCTTGGTGGACTCCTATGTGGGGGTAGTCAGTGGATCCAAGTAGCGGATCCAGGTAGCATTGACCTGAGAGCTAGTCTCTCTAGGCTAAATAGTCAACGGTGGTTCCCAATTACATGCACACAGGGCCTAATCCAAAGCACTATGAAGTCAATGGAAGTACTTCACTGGATAAGGCCCATAATGGTGCATGTCAGTCTCAGAGTACGCTGTTCTTTATATTACCCTAGCACTCGGCGCTCCATGGACCAGGACCCTTTGTACTAGGTGTTGCACAAACCTAGAACCAAAGGATGGTCCCTGCCCCTAAGAGCTTATGTATTACATTACATTACAATGGCTATCTTAGTAACATGAAGGGCTAGGAATATTTATGTAACTGAACTCTTAGCGGCTGGAGAATAAGAATCCAGCAATCTAAATTCTTCTTATCCAATGGTATCTATTGTCCCTAGCTACAGGCTAAAGCAGTAGCAACAGACCTCTGATCTCCAGGTGCCTCTGAGAACATGGAAGTCCCATAAGCTTTCCTAGTGTGCAGCCCCAAGCTCTGCTAGAACAAGCTATGTTTTCTGATAACATCGCCAGGGGTGTACATTCTGTTTCAGACTTTCAAATCTATTATTAATACTAAAGCTCCTGAGAACAAAACCACTGAGGAAAGCAAAAACAAATGTGTGATCTAGTAAGTACTAGAGATGCTTTATTTAAAGAATCATCTGCCAGGCATTCCTTGGTCTGCTGCTTCCTGACTTCTCATATCAGTTATTTGGAGCACTTTGTTACTGAAATCCAGACTACTTTCATATGCTAGAGCCCGCAGGATTTATCCAAGGAAACATTATATAAAATATTTATTTTTAATTATATCCATCTCCATTTGAGTCCAATGACACTCTTTTCGGTTTCTATACCAACCAATATGCTTGTATTCTACAACGAAATCTAGTGCTTTCTCCTTTAGAGGGCAACTATAAGCTACTCCTTCTTGTACCAAGTTTTTTTCCAATGCCCAGAGAAATCTAGAAATTACCTCATCTCACTTTAGCAGAACTCCCATGATGACAATGTGAATGGGATCAAGAGTGGACTATGACCCTGTGAAGTACCTAAACATTTGGACCCTGATCCTTGTATGAGCTTCACACAGGCAGTTGTCAGGCCCTTAGTTACCCTCATCTATGATATGTTTGGTAACTTCTTATCACTTCAGTGTTACTCAATGAGAAAATATGCTCATCTTTAGAACCAGTGCTGTTTCTTCCCTTTTTTGTTTCTCTCCCTCTTCCCTGCCTATGTCTCTCCTTCTTTCTTCCTTCCCAATTTCCACCCCATAAGCTTTACTCTCATCCTCTTCCCCATTCCAGCTGCTAAAATGATCAAAGTAAAATAGTTAAAACTGAACCATAATGTGCCATGCGTAGACTCCAACTTAACACCATGACGAAATGAATGGGGGCCAATGCAAGTTCACATCAATGCTTTAGGTTGTCTACAGCTTCAGGAAGATAACTGTATCTGTTCACATTTGAAAGGTTTTCTTCACAGCCATGAGTGTTAAAAACTGTAAGATTAGAGTTCATCATATAAATACAACTGAACCTGAGCAAGACTGAAGGCTTACTAATTAGATTTTGTTCCAATAGCTATCCCCCTCCCACAAAAACTATTAAGGGAAATTTACTTTTTTTAACCTTTCTTTTCCAGCCCAAAAGTAGTTCAAAAATCTAAATTTTTAAACCAGATATATTTGTATTACCCTTCCAAATCAAGTAAAGACATGTAACCAATCAGTGGAGGTTGACAAGAATTGCAAATCTCTCAAAATAAACAGAGTAAACCCAGTCCATGCCAAATAAATCCACCGATACTCAAATGGGGCACAGTTTTTTTAAGTTGTAGTCAATTAATCTTAGTTCCCCATTTCCCTGTGTAAAATGCACCTACAGTTACAACAGATAGTAGGGAATTATCCGTACACGAATGATTCAGTTACCACATGATTCTCAACAAGTCCCATTAACTGCTGTACTGCTCATCCAAGACAAACAGAAGGGAAGGCTGGGCTTGTCTCAGACAAGCAATATGCAAGAATAAAGATTGCATACAGTTAAACATTGAAGTTGAAAAGCAGAATAAAAGCAGGACAACTACTGTAGAAAAATCTGCTCAGAATTGCGCAGAAACACTAATAATCCATCTGAGCCTTCGGAGGAAAGAAACTGCAGTTGTAAGGACAGAGGGAATGAGAGCACATAGAGAAAACAGGAGATATCAGCGCGAAACAATGTGCTGCCCAAGACAGTCCTTTCTTGTCCTTACAGAAGAACAACACTTCCTGAGGTTCAGAGTCAATAAGCACAAGAAGAAGTGGATGGGGAAACAAACTGAGACTGAGAAAAGTCATGCATTGGCTGTCAAAGCAACAGAAGTATTTAGTTCAAGATTATCAAAAGTGGCTAGTGATTTTGGATGCCTGGCTTGAGACACCTTCGGGGGACCTGATTTGTGCAGGGCATTTCTGAAAATCTGGCCCTATGATATGGCAGAGAGGAGTGGTTAAGGAGAGCCTATAGGCCCAGTTAGCCTCATCCCTGCTATAGATGCAACAAATGGCAAGCCTTGAAGTGGAATAAAAGGAGAGAACCTGGCTCAGTTTAGGGCTGGCTTGCCATGAAGGAGAACGGAGCTCTGCCTCTCTGCCTGAAGGGAGCATTACCTGCAGAGATGTGAGGAGATGGGCCTGCTAACCAGAGCAGCCACTAAGCAGGAACAGTTAGACTCCAAGGACCAAGCGATGCACTAATAAAGGACTGTTTGGGAACCAAGCTCAAAAGAAACAGCAGAGGGCCTGCATGGGAGGATTGGTGGGCAGACCAATAGTGAGTTAGCTTTGCTCTTTTCTAAGCTCCTCCAACTGCTGCAGAAGGACATAGGACTGCAGGGACAATTAGCGGGTGGACACCAGAGACCTCAGTGGACACCAGAGACCAAGACTTCTTCTGGAAGGTCCACAAGGGTTTGCTGCTCCAGCCTTTCCACTATAGCCCCCTTCTATGATTTCTTCAGTTGGGCATCCAAAAATTACAGCATCTGAAATCATCAGATACTTTTGAAAATCTTGATGTTGGAGCAAGTGCAGGTACTTTTCAGGCCACTGTGAGGTCAAACCAAGCCATTAATGAGTTCATGCAAGCTATTCTACCAAAAAAAAATTCAATCAATATATTTTTCCTATAGAAATACACCAGCAGCAACAAGCAATACACGGATTTTATACCAGCTCGATTTCCATTGATTTTTAGGAGCCATTTATTGCACACATTCTCATTACCCCCTTACTAATGGAATATTAACAATTCCTTAGGGTCATCCTAGGGACATGGGAGCTGTACTGGGAGTGTGTTTTGCACACCCATTCACCTTCTATATTAGGTACCAATATAATAATTGCAGACCCTGCACAGAAGGAAATAATCAGATAACCTTTCATTGCAGTAACATCATTTGCAGTGGTGCACATTTCCTCTCGGGCTTGGATTTCCAGGCCCCTTTCTGATATACGCAGCAAAGTTTGATGCAATGCAATTAACTTTGACTTGTACTGAACCTTAATTTTTAATCAGTATCATCTTGCATTTTTTATTCAGAATTGGTAAGGCAAAAATGTTGCTATTACAGCTGTTCAAAAAAAAATCTGTCAAGATATTTCTTGATGGGCTTTTTTTAAAGAAAAAGCCCATTTTTATCAATGTTTGGGCCAAACTGCATTTTTTTCTCTCTTGGTCTAAAATTTTCAGTTTCTGATCAAACAGGTGTTTTTTAATCTAAAATTTTCACAGGTATAAAATAATTTCCCAACCAGCTCTTGTTGGCATGAAAAGTTTCTTTAAACATACTGTGAACTTAGTTATGACAGCTAGAGCTGGTTGAACTATTCATTATGTGATGAATTTAGCCCTTTTTTCTGTTTTCAGGATCAAATTGATCCTGTTTCTTTTCTTTTTTTTCCAAATGTATTTATTATTTACAAGTGTTCAGAGAATAGTTTGCATTTAGAGAATAGTTGCAATAGAGGAACAGAGAGGAAACATGAACTAACCAAAGACCATTCCGTCACCTTTATACATGTATGAATATTTACGGGCTAGGGATTGTTTTCCTGCTTTATGGGGGAGATAGCTTCCCTACAGGAATGAAAATTACAGGGGGCGATTAGAGCAAATTCTTAGTCTTGTAACAAATTTGGTGACGGCTCATCCCTGGAGGAAATTGCCAATACTTGTTTGACTTACCTGGGTCATGCCAACAGAAAAGAGTGTCAGCTTCATTTATGTATTTCGGGAAGGTGGTTTAGCTATGCCTGCAGAAGAATCTCTTATGCTGCATCCACAGGAGGGGGTTCTGCTGCCGTAGCTATACTGGCCAAGGCTCTGCAGAGAAGCCATATGTCCCTCTCTCCCCAAAATCTCCTCCTGGGTATCCTGCTGCCACCTCAGATGTAATTCTCTGGCCCACATATTTGGCTGTGAGTGAGCACACAAAGCAACTCAGGACAGGGTGGCAAAGGTGGCTTCAAGCCTTTAGGCATCTTTATGCTCACTAATCCTGAGTGAGCTGTGTACCAGGTCAATTGCCCATTGTAAATCAGAACAACCCAAAGGCTGCTGTAATTTATACTGTCTGCCAGTGGCCCTCTACAGTGGCATTTTGACAGCCGAAGTTTGCCAGGGCACAGACATATACCATGTATGTTCCTTTTTGCCAGTCACATTCCATGCACTGGCACCCCAGGGGCAGGGGAGTGGCATATGAGCTGTTCTACTGGCTCTGTCACTAGATGGTCCCTTTACACTAGATTATTCTTCCCATGGTAGGCTATGAAGGGCAGTGTAAAGTGCCCACAGCACAACCTAGGGATGGCTGCATCCTAAAACTGAGTTTATCATTTTCCTCCAAAGCCCTGCTCCTCTCTTGCTCTGTCACCACTGGCAACATCAACCTCCCACTTCCCCAAAGCTCACAATCATGGTGCAATCTTTGACTCAGTTCTTTCCTTTTCGGATTCTGGCTCTCATCAAACTTGTTGTTACTTTCTCTACAACATCTCCCGAACATGCCCCTTCCTCACAGTTCCCATTGCCCAAACACTTGCCCATGCTCTAGTTACTCCCATATTTCTTGCTGTAACCTCCTCCTTTCCAGCATCACCATCTCCTATCTCTCCACATTTCAGCCCATTCAGTACAACTCCGGCATGATATCTTCTTTTCCCACTTCTTCAACCACCTTCTGGACTTTGCTCTCTTCTCTGTATAAATTCAAACTTCTCTTCAGTTTCCAAGTACTCCCTAATTCATACCTCATATCCATGAACAATATAGGTCAAATAACCAAAGATTTCAATTGGTTCTGTTGCATATTGTCTTGTAAACCATGTAACCTACCTAAGGTAAAAGGTAGACAAAATAATTTCTTTCCTTCTCTACTCTACAATTTAGTCCAGCCCTCTGGACTAGATGACCTCTTGAGATCCCTTCCAGCTCTGTTTCTATGATTCTACTTTCCTGCCCCTCTTGCTCAAACCTGACCGTTGATTAGAGCTGATCAGAAAATGGGTATTTCCCCCTCCCATCTCCCCACCACCACCCGGAACATTTTAATGAAAATGTCAACTTTTCATCAACCCCCACCCCTAAATTTGGGTGTTTCGTTTTTGACCAAAAAGTCAATTCTGTGCAGAAAGCCAATGCTTTTTGTGAGAACTTTTATTTAGTCAAAAAACAAATTTGCTTTACAAACAAATTTGCTTTAAAAACAAAGCAAAACCCCTACCAGTTTTCATAGATTTTTTTTTTTTTACCAACCTTATTGTGGATAGCTCTTCTCTCTTACTCGCTGCTTTGTACTGTTTTCCACGTCATACTGTACCCCTGGAACATTCTTCCAATCAATTTATCTCTGAGGGTAGAGCAGCGGTTCTCAACCTGTGGGCCAATCAGCACAGAGCTGCACCCCATGTGACATTCCTCAGGGCCATATAGGTAGTATTGGATGCAGCCCCCATAACACACTGTGGGCCACAATGGTAAATAGGTTGAGAACCACTGCTTTACCCTCACCTCCACTAAGAAGCTCCTGAACAATCATCTGTTCCATGCTGCTGTGACCAAACAATGCTGTGTTTATCTACATCGTGCTTGTTCATTTTGATATTGCTGTGTACTCAGCTGTACCCATTTGTGTCATTAGTCTATAAACCCTTTAGGCAGGCATTCCATTCTTTGTCTGCCCTCAGTTTTGTAAAGCAATGGGTACATCTAATGGCATTATGGACCTGAGAAACTCCCACTGACTTCAGTGGGCTTTGTATCAGGCCCTGTAAGAATCATTAACAAAATAAAAAGTAAAATGAAAGATAAAGGCAAATAAAATCATTCTTAATAGCAGACAAAGGGGGAGAAGAGTTAAAGGGCAAAAGTGGGGAATGAAATTATTCATGAGGGACAGTCACAACACCCAAGACTCTAGAAACAGTTTGCAAGAATGATGTGTGTGGATATACATATCCAATAAGCCTGCTTCTTTATCTTTTCATACTGCGTTTAAGCACGTTAATTAAAAGCTCCCAGTAACCTGGGCCTCGGCATGTTCCTGTATCTTCATTAGTCGGCATGCTAGAGTGCTGTGTGGTGTTTTGCTTGTCGCACCATTGAACTGCAGGACAGTGAATAAGGAAGGATGAACCAATTCAAGTAAGTGAACGTGCTCCTTCACCTTCAAATCTTCACCCATTTGGAATTGAACTGAAACCAAACGGTTCCTGAGGTCATTCCAAGACACTTACTTCCGGCCTGCAGCTGAGACCAGAGGTGCCTGAAGTCTCATGAGAGTCTGCTCTTGTGAGATTTCCAGCCTTGTTTTATAGACTCAAGATGTTCAGGTGAGCACCAGAACCTTTAGATGCCTGGCCAAACTGATCCACTAAACTTTTAGAGGTGCCCCAACTCAAGGAGGAATTTCCAATAAGGACAGATAGAGGAAGGATGTGGTGGTATGCACAGCTTTGGAGAGGATGAAGAGGGAAGGCAGCATGTACTGGGGAAGAGGGCACTGGACTAGGAATCAGATGTAGATTACTCCCAGATTTGCTGCTTGCTGTGTGTGACCCTGGGCAAACCATTTCTTTTCTCTGTGCCTGTTGGCCTACCTGCACTAGGGAAATGGAGCCATGTTTGAAAGCAATTTTTTTTAAACATTGCTTTCCCCTTCTCCCTGAACCCCAGTGAATTTTGAACATAGCTTGCTGAAGCTGGTCAAAACATGAAACAGAAAGCACGTACCAGTCTGCTTTTAGAATTTGCTGTAGTGTATTCCGTGGCCTGGCGCACTCCAGCCAGCTCACTGTGTTCACATTCAGCTTGTTTGAAAATGGCTTTCCCCCCACCATTTCCTAGTGCTGACATTGCCCCGGTGCCCCACAATTCTAAGCTTGCATATGCTACTGAATTAATGGATAACACTGGAGCTAGGCTCTATTGGCTTTCTACACTGGTGTCACAGCTCCCCGTTACTATAGAAACGGATCTGTGAAAGGCATGAATAAAAAATAAAAATTAAGAATTGAAACCTGAAACGTCTGCTTTGTTTTCTTTTCTCACTGTACTGTTCCTATGGGAACAGCTGAAAGCCTCATGGAGACAATTCCGGACTCTACTGTAAAACTAACTCCGTTCCCCTTTGTCAGTTGCCCACAACTGAACAATCAGCAATTTTTTTAGCAGATAGAGGTAAAAGTAACAAAAGCAGTAAGTCAGCAGGAAAAGCCCCCAAGTGTGAAAAAAAATAAAGCCTATGGGGAACAGGAAGCAATGTAAAAATCATAGTGCGGTCTGTCTTTGGTAAAATTCTCTGGCTTGCTAAGGGCTGGCAGAAGAGAATTTCACACAGAGCAGATCAGCACTATGGCCATTTACTGGATGCTCCTGAAACAGGTTGTCCAGACAGACAAGAGAAGTTACTTTACACACTTAATACACAGGTGCAGGTGAGTGCAGCAGAACAAGCGCAGAGTGCTGTGGGGTTAAAGGGGTAGAATGCTTTTTTGGATTTAATAATGTGGCATATTCTAGATTTCCCACATGCATGTGCTGGGGGTACTGACAGCTGGCCCTTTTTAAGATTCTGATTCAAATCCAACAAAGATTAGAGCAACCAAAAGGGTCTTTTCTTCCTGACTCATAGGCAATGAAAGGTCCTTATTGAAAATGACTTTGTCTCTATTTCTTTGACTCTACAGCTTGAGGCTAGCTCTGGTCTTACATAAATGAATAGACTGTGTTTGAGCCAAGCTGAAGGCAAAAAAGTCTGCAGCTTCCCCCACAGTCCAACCCCTCCCTACACTCTCCCCCCACCCGTTCTCACCAAAAATGGGACTGGCTGATGGGAATGTTTTTCCCCTGGTGGGCCTGCAATTGATCTGACATGGGGCCGACAACTTTACTGGCTCTGAGGACAAAAGCCACTGGATCGTGTAGCCTGAGGTGGAACTTGTGGAACTCCTTACCTTAGGAGGTTGTGAAGGCTGGGACTGTAACAATGTTTAAAAGGGAACTGGATAAATTCATGGTGGCTAAGTCCATAAATGGCTGTTAGCCAGGAAGGGTAAAGAATGGTGTCCCTAGCCTCTGTTCATCAGAGGATGGAGATGGATGGCAGGAGAGAGATCACTTGATCATTGCCTGTTAGCTTCACTCCCTCTGGGGCACCTGGCATTGGCCACTGTTGGTAGACAGATACTGGGCTAGATGGACCTTTGGTCTGACCCGGTACAGCCATTGTTATGTTCTTACGCCCTATGCCAGAGAGATCCTAGTGGAAGAAGGGAGCTCAAGATCTCCAACAGTGGTAGAAGCACAGCAGACTGATGCCATCATGCCTGGAACAGGAAATGGAGGGGCCACATGTGAGGGCCTATGGGTAGCTCTAGCAGAAAAGTGATGTTCCTGGAGTGTTAGTTATTGCCTTCAAGCAGGACTCACTGGGGGAAATTCTATCACTTGTGTCATACAAGATGACCACAATATTTGCTTCTGACCCTAAAAATCTAGGAATCTATGGGCAAAGCAGTAGGAAAAACTGGCTTGATAGGAGGAGACCAACAACAGCTGGAGGCTGAAATGGAGGCTCGGGCAGAGATCACCTTCCAAAAACTGGCAGTGAAGCAAGTTCAAGGGGAAAGCTCTGTACAGAAACATTGCTGGGCTGTTAATCCCATCCCCTGATCCCCTTTTAAACAATGCTAAGATCTATAGGGAGCAGGCTAGTTTTGTGCAGGAGGAGGATCATGAATCAACCTGCTCAATCATGGGCTCTCACTACCTCTTAAAATTAGGCCAGTTCTTTAAGAGTTAAATATGGATTTTGGTGCCTAGCTTTAGACACACAAGTGTAAAAATTTTGACCATAATCTTTGTTATATGAAAATCTAAAACAGGTTAATCAATGTTAAATAGAGCCTTATTATTGGTATTGCAATAGCACCTATAAGCACAACCAAGTAGGCCCAGGTGCCTAAATCCAGTTAAAGGCTCTGGCCCTAATAACAGACTGCCCTTCCAGTGAAGATCTCTCAATCTAAATAGATGATACATACAAAGGAACAGTTACCCCTATTTTAAAGATGGGGACCCAAGGCACAGAGATTTGATCATGTAGCACTTCAGTGGCAGAGCCAGGAACATGACCTGCCGTCTTCCTGAATCCCACCCAGAGCCTTCACCACAAGACTGTCCTTTCTCTCTAATTAAATCTCTAGTAACCCTCATTTTATAAACTCTAAATTTCATCACACTGTGAGATGGTGTGAGGCATAGAACAAAAGAGATGGGAACAGAGCTGAACTAGATCTGATATGGTCCAATGACCAAGTTACTACCGTTGTCCTCCCCCACAGTGTAAATTGTCTGTTTAAAAAAAACAAACAGGGAACATAACCTTGGTACTGATAATATTCTCTGTATGGGACAGACAGAATCAAACATTGCAGTGACTAAATCAATCATGAATTTGTTTTCATGCTTCCTGAGTTCTGAATTTATTGTTTCAAAACTACTAATTATGTCTATTCGCTGGCCTTTGCTTCCTACACTGCTGTCCATTCTGGTTAGCACTGAATGGTTTCACATTTTGGGGCATAAATATCCAGCTAGCTCATCAGAGATCCAAAGGAGATCAATGCCAAAATACTACTAGAGGGAAAAAGCAAATCAGATCTCTGTTACTGCCTCCCTGTTACTGCACTCCCTGTTAGTGACCTGATATAGAAGAAAAGTGTGATCAAAATGAATATCATGCCAAGCATTTGGTATTGCTTCTAATAACCCCACTGTTATTCACCAACACAAAAATGACAAAATGTAAAAGTTATCAGTATATTTCTTTGGATTAAAAAAAGATGAGATTATTTATATGATTCTAAAACACAGAGGGACTCAACCTTACAGCCACTCCCATATTTCATGCACATTAAATCATCTAGTCTGACCTCCTATATGACATAGGCAATAGAATTTCATCCACTAACTCCGGTATGGACTCCAATAACTTGTTTGACTAATGCATACCTTCCAGAAAGGAACCCAGTCTTGATTTGAAAACTTCAAGAAATGGAGAATACATCACTTCCTTTCAGAGTTTGTTCCAGGGGCTAATCACCCTCACCGTGATTGTTCTGCCAGGGCATGTATCATAAACAGATGATTAAGGGTTAATGTCTCTTTTACCTGTAAAGGGTTAAGAAGCTCAGTAAGCCTGGCTGACACCTGATCAGAGGACCAATAGAGGGACAAGATACTTTCAAATCTTGGTGGAGGGAAGTCTTTGTTTGTGCTTTTTTGTTTCATTGGTTGTTCGCTCTTGGGGCTAAGAGGGACCAGACGTACACCCAGGCTTTCCAATCTTTCTGAATCAGTCTTTCATGTTTCAAAATTGTAAGTAATAGCCAGGCAAGGCGGATTAGTCTTATGTTTGTTTTCTTAACTTGTAAATGTCTTTTTGCTGGAAGGATTTTTACCTCTGTTTGCTGTAACTTTGAATCTAAGGCTGTGGGGGGGGGGTCACTCTAGTTGATATGAATCTGAGTACCCTGTAAAGCATTTTCCATCCTGATTTTACAGAGATAATTTTTACCTTTGCTTTCTTTAATTAAAAGCTTACTTTTTAAGAACCTGATTGATTTTTCCTTGTTTTAAAATCCAAGGGATTGAGTCTGAACTCACCAGGGACTGGTGGGGGGAAAAGGAGGGGGATGGTTAATTTCTCCTTGTTTTAAGACCCAAGGGGTTTGGGTCTGGGTTCCCCAGGGAACGTTTTGGGGGAACAGAAAGTGTGCCAGACAGTGAATTCTGGCTGGTGGCAGCATACCAGATTTAAGCTAATAATTAAGCTTAAAAGTGTTCATGCAGGTCCCCACTTTTTGTACCCTAAAGTTCAAAGTGGGGGAAAAAAAACCTTGACAGCATGCAACCTCAGATACAGTCTCCATTAGTTGTTGTCAAAGTCCAGCCTGAACTGGTTGGAAACTGAGCAACATTAGCTATGTCTAACTTAGAACCTTGGTAGAACTATTTCCACTTTCCTTCAGTCCATGCCCTCAGCATTTTTAACATAACCTCAGAGCCACATAGCACAGCTGTGGAAAGGAATGGCACTTGACCCAAAATTCCCTTCTTAAAGCAGGGGAACTACAGTCTATTATTCGCAATAACTGTAACATACTTTCATTGTGTAGGGATGGGGATCACAAGGGTCTGCGCAACTTAGGAGCTAACGGTGCTTGGAGATCAATTGGGCCAAGTATTGAAATAGACAGAACTAAGGAACTACACATCATCCCCCAGGTTTATTATTGTAGATATTTACAACTTAGAAACAGTGGCTGGAATTCTATACTGTGCCTCTCAGAAGTCAATACAGAAAGGTGTCTTTAAGCTAGCTTTATGCTTCTCCAGAATTCTGTGCTATGGGATCCACTCCATCACCTGGCATAAATTAGAGCATTAATTTATAGCAGCCTCTCAAGGAATGCCTGTGGGTTGCTCTGCAGCTTCGAACAACTCAGAATCCTGGTAGTGGCTCTCTTTCCATCTCCTGACCCACTCTCTTCCTCCCCCAGCCACCAGTAGGTGTCCCTATGCAGTGCCTGTGCTGTAGGGATTCTTCCAGGTTGGATGCAAGTCTTAAATGGGTCATAATAGAAGGGCTAATCCCTCCCTTTATTTTTAAACACAAACTGTAAGTCCTTTGCTTGAACCAGAACAGAAGTTTCTGATACAAGCCTCTCTGTTTTCTAAACACAATTGCCCCCACTGACTTTATCTCCAATACATATAAGGCCTTAAGCCAAGCAAAACAAAAGACAGGTCAGCACAATGAGTCAGGTAAGAAACAGTGTTACACTGATGTGGGAAATCTGTCTATGTAAAACTAATAAATTCTGGATGAGCATAATTAAGCACTGGAACAATTTACCAAGGGGCTTGGTGGATTTTCCATCACACAATTTTAAAATCAAGATTACATGTTTTTCTAAAAGGTATTTTTTACTGCAAACAGGAATTATTTGGGGAAAGTTGTATGACCTCCATTATACAGGAGGTAAGACCAGCTGATAACAGTGGTTGCTTTGGGCTTTGCAATCAATGACTCATAGAACCATAGTGGACATCATATATCAGGGAAGTCCAGACTCCTCCAAGCTTAGTGGATTTTGAACTAAAATATATGATATTTTTCTTTTCTCCTTAAGTGTACTTGGAGTCCATCCCCCTCAATGAGCCTTCCTGCTCTAAAATCCCAACTAGATATGGCTGATGCTATGAGAGGGCAGAGGAATTCTGGGCTGATGTACCAGTGAGGTGATATTCCATATTTCTTCAGTGTAACTTTCACATAAATATGAGCAATTTCATTGGCTTTCTCTACATTTTTCTCCAGGAGGCAAGAAAGACAGGAATTGAAGAAAGTGAGGATCCACATACCCGGAGCACACACACTTTAGTAGTAATTTTAAGTGTTCTTCTGCACAAGCATCTACATTTTTTCATCTGATACATGTTTCCTGTTTAGCACAAAGGATTCCTGTTTGTCACTAGAGATCACCTAGATTTGAGGTAGGGTCAGCCACAGACAATATATAATGGGCAATAAACAGCTGAATCTAGATTTAAATAAGAAAGAGGAGAATTACAAACTAACAGCTTTACTCTTGCAAGAGACCATGGTAGGAGAAGTTTCCAGTAAGTACCTCTGGTGCTTTGTTTAGAGTAATTCATGGGACTAAGGAATCACTTTAACTGGAGATGCCGTTTGCTTGGGTTTACTATATTTGATGGAACTTGGCTATTTTTCCTGTGACCACATATGAACTGTAAAGAAAAAAGCTGCATCAGCTAAAGTCTGTCCCTCAAGACCTTTCTCATTACTCTGAAAGGTGAAATGTCACGAGGATTATGAAATGTGAGCCTAGGGGAACATGTGTACATAATCTCCTCCACCGAGTCTCCTTATCAGGGTAATACTCAAGGACTTTGTTCTTTTGTTTTCCGTAGCAGATCCAGTAATTATCACTGTATAAACAGCCTGAAGTGAAGTTGATATAGAAATCCAAGAGCCCGCCCTTTTTATTATTGATCCTTTCTATACAACCTACTTGTTTGTACTGGTAACTGTGACTTCATATCATGTATAAAAGGAAGGATGGTCTTGTGGTCAAGACACTGGACTTGGACTCAGGCCATCTAGGTTTACTTCCCAGCTCTGTTTCCTACTGTCTGTCTCTTCCTATATGTGTGCACGATGGGACCTTGACCTCAGTTGGCACCACTAGCCACTACTGTAATACAAATAATAATAATATTTACTTTGCTGATACTGTGCAGGGGCAGCTCCAGGCACCAGCGCTCCAAGCGCATTACTGGGGCGGCAAGACGCAGGGGGGGCAGCCTGACAGTCGCCATGAGGGCAGAGTCAGGCTGCCTTCAGCAATGTGCCTGCCAGAGCTCCTCTGGTCCCGTGGCTTCGGTGGCAATTCGGCGGCGGGGACGCCAAAGGCACCAGACCGGCAGACCTCCCGCAGGCATGCCACCGAATCCGCATTACCAAAGGACCTCCTGCAAGTGTGCCACCAAAAGCCAACTGCCTGCCGTGCTTGGGGCGGCAAAATACACAGAGCCACCCCTGTACTGTGCACTAGATGTGTGTATCTGAATAGGGGGCAGATTAATCTAACTATATGAAATGAAATAAACATATTATAAAATGGATGTTCCTAACTCCATCTCCTTGACCTTTGCTGAGCTAAAGCATTTACAGAGATAGGGCCTGATCCACAGCCTATCCAAGTTAATGGGAATCTTTTCTTCGACTTCAGAGGGCTTTAGGTCAGGCTCACCGTGCAGCAAACTAGTGCCTGTGTTTCAGAGACAAAGTTATATTGGAATAACTCTTGTCAGTCAGTGATGTGAGAAAAACTCACACTCCTGACTGACGTAAGTGTGCTGACAAAATCCCCAGTGTAGACAGTTATATCAATGGAAGAGTGCTTTCACCAACGTAGCTAACATTGTTCAGGGGCCGGGTGTTCCTGCACCAACAGAAAAAGCCCTTATATTGGTGAAGACCACATCTATGCCCCAGGACTATGCCACTATTGTTGTGGCTTCACTGCTGTTGGTACCTTAGCTAGCTCAATTAAAGCTAGTTCGGGTAAGTCTACACATAACGCAATCACATCTTCCAATTGCAGTGCAGACATTCTCTAAGACCCCGTCTACACTGCGCCTTAAATTCGAATTTAACAGCATTAATTCGAATTAATGGTGCACCCGTCCACACTACACCACACTACATCACGCCCTCTACCAGTATCGAATTAACAAGGCTATTGTAAATCGATTTTATGTAGCTCTTCAAACCACAGGAGTAACCCTAAAACAGATGTACTAATTCGGAATTAAATGTAGTGTGGACCGGAAATCGAAGTTCCTGGCCTCCAGGAGTATCCCAGAGAGCACCACTGACATGCTCTGGACAGCAGTCAAAACTCCGAGCACTGGCAGGTAAACAGGAAAAGCCTGCGGAGTCTGTTGAATCAGTTTCCCTGTATTGGCAGCGTGGGGCTAGAGCAGCACAGGTGCCCACGTACAAGCTCACAGCACATTTAAAAATGCAGCTCCTGAAAATAGAAAAAGAGCTCCAGCAGGACCACAAAAGAGCTAGGTACTCATTGCTTCTGGGGTGAGGATCAGTGCCTTACAGAACTACGTTCGTCAAACAAAATGAGAAAACATTTGAAAGGAATTTCCAAAGTCTACTGATTGAAAAAGGGCAACAGGAGACTCGTTGCAATGTAGGAATAAAAGTCAAAGAACTGAGGCAGGCATACCAGAAACCAGAGAGGCAACGGAAGGTCTGGAGCAGGTCCGAAAACATGCAGGGTTCTATGCAGAGCTGGCATCAATTTTAGGGGGCTTGGCACAAGTAACCCACCCGCTGGCCATGGATTCAGAGTCAGTGTTGCAATATCAAACCGTGGCCTTGAGGATTCTGCAGAGGGGCAGATGACGAAGATGAGCAGGAGGAAAGAAGATTGCAGACAGCTACACAGCTACTCAATTACCAAACAGCAGCCAGGCAGCATGTTTATTAGAGCCTGATTTACCCATCACCTAGCCACCAAGCCGAAGGCCACTACTCCCATGAAACAGTGAAGCCATGGAAGGGACCATCTTGGTGAGTGCATGTTAATTCTATATCATGATACATAAACAAGCGTTATTTTTTAATTATAAATTTGGAAAGCATGCGTTTGTTCATTTCCTTCCTTAGCCAGTTACAGTCTACAGGAAAAAGTTACTGTTAACATGTCTGGGGAATGGAGTGAAAATCCTCCCAAGAATCTCCATGAATGATAATTGGACGGAATATCAAAGAGCCTTTTCAGGTAGATTTCGGGGCAAGGCAGCCTTATCCGGTCCCCCACATTGATACCAAAACTTATCCCACCTCCAGGCATGCATTGATGTAGTTTGAGAAATCATTGCTTCCACAGGAGCATAGGAAATGCTTTGTGCTGGGCTTCTCTGTCTGTTTGGCGAGCAGGGACTCTTCCCATTTCTAACAGCTCCCAGCACTGTGAAGGGTGGAGGTGCGAAGATGCTTTAGGGAGGGAGGAGTGAGGAGCTGGACTTAACCAAATGGCTGCATGGAAGCTGACATACTCCATGATCTACAGGACGAGGGAACCCTGACCGTTCTGCAAGTTGTGCTCTGACCCCAGGGAACAGACGGCTCTCAGTTATTAAAAGATGCAAATTCGAGAACCTTGGTAGTTGAAATCACATGTGCTAATGTAAGGTGCCATTAGTTTGGTTCACTGTCAATCACTTGTTCTGGTAAATGAGTATCTTTTTTACATACTTCTCTGAAATAGCTCTCTTACTTCCCCCATACAAGCTGCGCACTGTTCTGTACTTCCCTGCCCCATCTGGAAGGCCTAGCCAAAAAGTGGCGGAGGAGAAAAAGACAGTAAACCTCGGAGACTGAGAATGTTTTCAGAAAATCAAAAATGGAAGTAAAGCCACAGATAACAGAGCTACATCATGAATGATTGGAAGGAACGTGGTAAGCCAAAATTACAAGAAAAAAAGATACCATGTTGACCGGCGAGGACAGGAGGACGCTTGAGATGAGAGGGTGCGCGGCAGGAAGAACAGAGGTGGCGGGAAGAAGGACCGGCAGGTAGAAGAGATGGTCCTGGCCGCAAGGAACGACTCGGCAGGAGAGTCAGAGGTTTAGGCAAGGAAGATGCTGCTTGGCGATGATGAAGGAACGCTGGAAGCTGCAATGCGGTGAACAACACTGAGATCCTCAGACGCATGGTGATGTCAGGAACAGCAGCGGGGTTACAGAGTGCCACTGCAGCCCATGTTTAACCAACCCTCGAAGCTCCCCACAAGTTCCATATCTCCCCCACCCAGACAACGTGTTTTTTAGAATGCAACGTGGGGGGGAAAGGCTTTCTTCACCAGAAACACTCCACACCCCCATTGGACAGCCCAACCAAAAGGCTGACATTAAGCTGAAAATGTGCTTTCAATGGGGCTTTTTTCCTTACCTCCGAATCCTGTCCTCCAAAACTTAACACACATGCAGGGATACCTAGATAACTCAGTGCCTCTTTATATAATTACTTTCTTAATCAAGAATACCATATCCAAACAGCCGGGGAGGGTGGTTTTCCCTTTACAGGGAATGGGAACTGATTTTTAAGAAAGAACTCATGATTTTTAAGCAATAACAAATGACTTTTTATACTGAAATAAATGATTTTTTCAAATTATACTGACTTTATTATCCTCAGCTAGATGTAATCAAGGGGGGGTGTTTGCTTATTAAAAGTCCTTCAGCAAGCTGTAAGTAAAGGGGAGGGTGGGTTGCTTACAGGGAGTCCAGAGAGGCGGGAGTGTTTCATCAGGGGAAACCAAAGCACTGGCAGTCCCACACCATACCCTGGCCCGCGCTGAAACTACTTTTCAAAGGCTTCTCTGATGCGCACCGCCTCCTGGTGTGCCTCTCTTTTAATCGCCCTGGTGTCTGCTGCTCGTAGTGAGCGGCCAGGTGATTTGCCCTCAGCCTCCCCACCCCCGCCATAAAGGTCTCCCCCCCTTTTACTCTCAACAGAGAATTGTGAGCACACACAGCGGAGCAGCAATAGCAAATGGGAACATTCTTTTGGCTGAGGTCTGAGACCGAGTAAAAAGTAATTGAATCGAAAGCGCCCCTTTAAAACGCCCAAATGCACACTCCTCTACCACCCATCCTGCACTTGCTCAGCCCCCCCCTGTAGTTGAACAGCTTTTCCTGACCACACTTGTCTAGGCTGCCTGTGTAAAAAAAAAATGGCTTTCATGAAAGCCATGGCATCAAGGGGTAAGTGCTGGGTCCCCAGGATTAATTGACAGGCATCTCAAAACATCCGCCAACTGTTAATTTTCTGGTCTGGGGAAGTAATTTCCTTGCTGCCAAGCCCCGTTTAAAGAGAGTAGTGTTTCTGGAAGATGCGAGCGTCATGAACCCTTCCTGGCCACCCCACGTGGATTGCTTTTTTGGTGAAACGTCCCTTGTGATCCACCAAAAGTGGCTTGCAGCACCATGGAAAAGTACCCTTGCGGTTTCACGTACTGGGTGCCCTGGTGCTCTGGGGCCAAGATAGGGATATGGGTTCCATTCTAAATGGCCCCCCTCCACAGTTAGGGAAATCCCATTGCAGCAAAGCAGCCATCCACTAATTGAACTGCACGTTTCCCCAGAGTCAAAACTTTCGTAGCAGCAGCGTAACGATTGCTTTGGCTACTTGCATCACAGCAGCCCCCACAGTAGATTTTCCCACTCCAAATTGATTCCCGACCTGACCGGTAGCTGTCTGGAAGTTGCAAGCTTCCAGAGGGGCTATTGCCACTCGCTTCTGCACTGTGAGGGCTGCTCTCATGTTAGTATCATTGGGCATTTCAGGCAGGGGAAAGCAAGTCACAAAGTTCAAAGAAAGTGCTCTTACGCATGCGAAAGTTTTGCAGCCACTGGGAATCGTCCCCCCACACCTGCAAAACTAAAAAAGCGGTCCCCCCCACCAGTCTGTGCTTGTTTCCCGTGCCCAAAATGCGGCGTTCCATTAATGGGTAGAAGCTGCGCCCCATTACCAGCATAGCTCCAAAATGCTGGGGTCCCACAGAGTTAGGGAGAAATTCAGTCTCCATGTCGTCAATCATCATCATCGCTCCTTGTCGGTGCGCTGCCATAGCTGCCGCCTCCTCCTCCTCCTCCTAATCTCCTCCTCCTACCCCCTCTCCTCCTGTAAGAATTTATTGCAGTTTTCATGGGCTCAGCATAGACAGCAAACGAGAGCGCGTGCTGTTTACCGCGATTTTGGCTTTTTATTTAAACAATCTTTGCAACGATTTTTTGCGTTTGCTTGTTTTTTTTATTTTCCTTTTCAAAGGCAAGGGGTTTTTTTTGCACGAAGTTGCGTTACTGGTGCTCAGCAGGGTCCATGGTCTCAGCAGGGTCCATGCTTGCTGTGCTAAATGGCGTTTTGCTTCTTCTCTTCACTCAGGAAAAAAGGCGCGAAATGGTTGGCTGCTGCTTTTTTTTCACAAAGGAGGGGTGAGGCTGTACCGACAGCACACACCCGGGACAATGTTTTTGGTCCCAGCAGGCACTGGGCTCTCAACCAGGAAGTGGGAACTATGGGATAGCTGTAGAACAGCTACCCACAGTGCACTGCTCCTGAAATCGACGCTAGACGTGGGCCATGGACGCACAAAATCGGTTTTAGAATCCTAGTGTGGACGCATTTAAACTAATTCGATTTAATCAGGTCGTGTAGACAAGGCCTAAGTAGTGCAGCCAGCATTTGTAGGATTTGGCCTTTCCTTCAGTAAGATTTCTGCCAGAATATGGACTTTCCCATGACTTTAGTGATCCCCAATAATATCCTGTTTTGTTGTGTAAAAGCACTGGCAATGCAGTTTTTACAGAGGGTTGTGCTGTTTTTTTTTTAACGGAAGAATGTTTGACAATATAGTATAGCCATTCACTGCAACTGAAGAGTCTTAATATAAATTCCCTAAGGCTCCCAATCATAGCACAATACTATTGCAATTAGCAGAGTGTTTAAGATTATTTATCTCCACTCAACTAAATCTATGAGAAAATTCATTCAGTTAGTACAATTATGTGATTGTCCTTTGCAACTGAAACAGTAAAAAGATTTATGGGAGACATTTGGAAAAAATGGTCAGTAAAAGCAAAGACAATCAGACAGTTTGGGCATGAGAAACAAGAAATCAAACAAGCACACACAAAAAAGCCCCTTTAGATTTATAGACATCAGAGAACAAAGTTGACAAAGAAAGTCTGTGTAAAGTGAGAAACAACATCACTTCACAGACTAAAGAGACATCTGTAGACTTGGATCCAATCTCTTATAAAAGTGAAAAGAAAATGGTGGCAGGGGGCATGAGGGTGATTCTCCTCACTTTCAGTGCTGTAAATCAGGAGCAACTGTACAGTAGTCATTTATTTCAACAGACTCAGACTAGAGTAAAACTGGTGTAAGTGAAAGGGGACTCAGACTTATGGATAGGGATGGTGACACTGACCTTAGAAAACACTAAAAGATAGTGACAATTTTTCACAGGAAAGAGCAGAGCAGAGCGACTCTGAGACATTTACTGTCCCACAAAAAAACCCTCATCTGAAGAGGTCTGTGTTTAATAAATGATAAGAAAGATAAAGTCTTAGAGTTGTTTATGTTTACTTGATCTATAAATGTTAATGGAAGATTCTATTTCAGCCACTCAGAGGATCCTGATAAATATGTTTTTCAGCTTCATTTCAGTGGCTATAAATTCAGGGATGACTCAGGATTGAAATACACAGCAACCACAGCTGCTGAAAATAGACCACTATAATGTAGTATATACTACATTGCATAACCACTGCAAGCTGCTCGCCACCCCATCTCTCTGAAGTTCCCACAGGTAGGTCATGACTCATATATTTTGATACATAAGTTTGTTGTGACTGTACATTGTTGTGTACAGAGCAATGGTGTGAAGTGGGCAGAAAACAACAATATATTTAAGCGTAATCCTAGACAGCAGCGCAGCCCAAATACCAGTTTGTGCACTGCCCTGCTCCTTGGGGTAGGAAGGAGAAAATTGTTTCTGTGTGAAAATTGGGGTTCCAGTCTTTTAGATGCTGTACAGCACTGATTTTGGCTACAAATAGTTCTTAAGATAGCAGCTCCTAAAATCAGGTCAGAAAAGGAAGAGGGAAACGGTATGATGATAATCAGAATGATGTGATTTTATTCCTTGCAAACTCTCAAAGTCTAAAAATAAATGCTGCAAGGCAATGAAAAGATGGAATTTTAAGTTTCCCAATGGGATATAGCATCAATTTTTAGCCCTAATAAAAGGTTCAGACACCTGCTATTAAATGACCACAAAATACCGGATATTAAAATGGTCACTGCTTCTTCAGCCCTGCAATGGTATTTTTGTCTGGTTCCAGGACTTAGCAAGCTCTATCTGATGCCCCAAGCAAGGGGCAGTGCATTGTTTCACAGCCTCTGGAGCAGTCAGGAAGCAGAATGTGACTATCCTAGCAGGTGCCATGAAGAGGCAGATCCCAGACTTCACTCATTCCCTGTGCACAGAGCATCTGAGTGGGAGGTAAGCTGAAGATATAATAGTTGGGCGGTGCACACTAAGGCAGCAACTTGAGGAAAAATGGGAAAGGACATAGACGTCCACAGGGGGTAGCCATAAGGCAGGAGGAAGTCAGGGCAGGGCTAAGAAAGTGAAAACAGTGGTCACACTGTAGCTATGTGAATCGTAGAAGCAGTCAGGGAGTTAGGATTGCTTTATAGGGGGAAGGAGAGAAAAGACACAAGTCAGGTAAATTTAAAATCCCATCTCTTGGCTTAAAAAGCTACAGTTCCAATGGTGAAAGATATTAGCCCTTCTTGGTTCACTAAAGTAATTCCATCATGCATCATTTTATGATATTACAGCTGCCAGAAATTTCACAGGCTGCAAAGAGACTTTTGCTTTTCATGATCTCACATAGTGATGAATTTTATTATAAAGAGTTATATTCAGTAAACCAGGAAATGTCAGAGTGCACCAAGTTGGGGGAGGGGATAAAAAGGGTGGTTTTTTTAAAGGTCAGTTAATACTTTTTTAGGTGCTGAATTACATCTCACACACAAAGTAGGATAATTCAGCCGAGATCTCTGGGATTAACTGCGTAGATTTGCACTCACTCTGAAAACCATGTGATGTCCAAGTAACTTTTATTTCAAAAGACAAGAATTCATCTGCCTCAGCAGTAAAAGCAGGCACAGCAGCAGCAGCAGGAGGCAGCTAGTTTCCCCCCATCTCTCATTTGACAATCACCATCTTCCCTGTCATTGGGAGAGAACCAAAGAAATTTCTTAGCTGATGCAAGCAAAGTTAAAAGGTGCAATGTCAGCTAGCCAGTTCAGCAGCACATGACAGCCTGCAGTGGGACAAATGCCAGTTACATAAGGGGAGAATGGTTCCGTGATTTGGATGTGGCTAGTATAGCTTCGATTGTTTTTCAGTACTAGCTGCAGCAGTCATTTACATTCTCACACAGCTACAGACTCTGGATATAAGTTTGACTTCAATTGGCTTTGGATCACTTTATTGTAGCATGAATTTAGTGCTGATGCAAGGTGCCAATTGACGGTCCTGGGGACAGAAGTCTTCTGTTTATCTGCACAATACCAGATTCTGGCTCCTGCTCTCACTTCTTTGTGCAGCTCCAATGGTGCAAAGGGGCTCAAAAGCAGCCCTCAGTGGGCAGCTTAGGATTCCCCAAGTATGGATGAATCTTTGCCTATCATACAGCTCCTATAGCTGGTTCTATGCCCCCCTCTGTCCTGGTCCCTGTGTTGGGGGCACATGGAAGAGAGTATGGCCAGAATGTGCTGCACTCTGGTGATCCCCACCAAGCCCATTACAAGCTGGCACAGTTTAAAGGGCTCGTGAGACTGTTTATAACTTGCGCTGGGGGCAATGCCAGGGGTTAAAGGAGCACCGATCCCCTCCACTCAGTGTCGCGGATACAGGGAGTTGTTCTGCAGAACTGTGATAAGCTCAAAAACCTACCTTTTCTTTGTTGCCTACAGGCGTAAACTACTAAAGTTCCCCATGGCAGCCTCTCATCACTGTCTGTGTCTACTGTCCCCAACTACTGCTGTCGATTCCTTCCTTCTACAATGTTTCCATGACTATAAACTATAATTGCTGTGCATTGAGAGAGATTTGTATGAGTAACATGTAGGATTAAATTACATAGTGTGGTTATACTCTGGGCTAGGTTAATGAATACCTGATTTTCCTGGTGAGACTGTTGAAAAAGAGCATCCTGACTGGCAAATCATTTTTAACCGGAGAAAAACAAATATATTTTTCCTGTTGCTCCCAGTCTCTCCACTTCTAGTTGCTTAGCATTGCTCCTGGTTCATGTTACTCTGGGCAGTGACTCAGCAGGGTTGCCAAATAAACTGGCCAAACAAATATTGAACAGAGCTCCAAAAAAATCCAGTTGAAAAATAGCAGGCATTGATGGGACACACAGACATGTTACTGTGATAGCTAATCAAACTCCTCGGAGCAATCAGCTACACTCATTAGATGCCAGCATAAGGAACAGGCCTCTGGCTTTGTCAGCAAAGCCTTGGAAATTGCCACAGAGGTTGAAACCGGATCTTCCCAAAGAACCCCAGTTAGCTAGATTGTACAGACAGAGGTGTTACTCGTGACGCCATACTGTTCAGTTTAACCTTCAGAGCATGTCTATGTCCTGCAAACCTTTAATTACTTTCCAAATAAAAATGAATATGCATCCAAACAACTGCAACTACAGGCCAGTTAGTTTGACATCTGTAGTATGCAAGGTCTTGGAAAAATTTTCGAAGGAGAAAGTAGTTAAGGACATTGAGGTCAGCAGTAATTGGGACAAAATACAACATGGTTTTACAAGCAGCAAAGAATCCTGTGGCACCTTATAGACTAACAGATGTTTTGGAGCATGAGCTTTTGTGGGTGAATACCCACTTCGTGCATCTGACGAAGTGGGTATTCACCCACGAAAGCTCATGCTCCAAAACGTCTGTTAATCTATAAGGTGCTACACGATTCTTTGCCCCTTTTACTAAAATGACTGTTTGCTGGAGATAGGCTGTTGAGAT
>NC_133772.1:45182750-45218981 GCF_003597395.2 Chelonoidis abingdonii
GTAAATATGCCCAATGGCTTTCGATGGGATGTTAAATGGGGTGGGATCTGAGTTACTACAGGAATTCTTTCCTGGGTGTCTGGCTGGTGAGTCTTGCCCACATGCTCAGGGTTAAGCTGATTGCCATATTTGGGGTCGAGAAGGAATTTTCCTCCAGGGCAGATTGGCATAGGTCCTGGAGGTTTTTCGCCTTCCTCTGCAGCGTGGGGCACAGGTCACTTGCTGGAAGAGTCTCTGCACCTTGAAGTCTTTAAACCATGATTTGAGGACTTCAGTAGCTCAGACATAGGTTAAGGGTTTGATACAGGAATGGATGGGTGAGATTTTGTAGCCTGCATTGTGCAGGAGGTCAGACTAGATGATCATAATGGTGCCTTCTGACCTTAACGTCTATGATTCTGTGAATTTATTTTAGGACATTTTTCAAAGCAGTGGGCCAAATTCTGCTCTTAATACCACAGGTACTAATCTGAAGTCAGCAGAATTACTCTAGATTTAGGCCAGGCTAATTGACATCAGAATTTGATTCCTTTATGTAGGAATCTGAAGCAGCTAAAACTCGTCCCTTTGAGAATTTTTGGTCTTGAACCTTTATGGGTTTTATTTTTTCATCCTTAAATGGGAAAAATGATATTACTTGGGCCCTTCAGACTTTTGCATATCACAGATTGTTCAAGAATCAGGGTACTTTGCCATCTAAACTTAAAGAGGAAGCTGTTACAACCATTATTTGTCCATTTTGGTTTTGTTCAATACCCCCCAGAAGCTGATAGAAAGTATGTTGTAAGTGTAACAGGGTGCCCAGCTCCTTTAAGGGCTGGAGGCCTGGAATGGGTCTGTCAATTAACCCACCTGCCCACCCCTAAGATGGAGTGTGACTTGAAGTTTAATTGGTAAAACCAGCTGAGTATGGAGGAATTGATTCCCCTATAAAGAGCAGCAGGCTGCAAACTATAGAGGGAGATGATGGGAATGAAGCTAATGTGTGAGATTTCAGCAGAGGTTTAGCAAGGCATGGAATGACTGCTGAGAGTGAGAAGATTTTAGGAGGGACCCCTGAGTCTTTAAAGAAAAGGTTCCAGCCACAGAAGGCCTTGGAGACTCCTAATGGGAAGTGAGGGCGGGGAGGGGGACCACGGACTTGCTGGAGATTGGATAACTTGATTTGAGGTATTATTGTTATTTTAATAAATCCAGCCCTAAGGAGAACTGTTATTGAACCAAAGAGTTTTTTATGGTAGCTTGAGTGGGAGAGCCCTGAAAAGTGGGGAAACTGAGGCAGGGCTGCTGCAGAGCAACCTCAGGCCATGAGGGGGCACCTGGGAGGCAGCTGACCTATTAACAGTCAGGATCTGACACAAAACATTTTTTTTCATGCCAAAACTTTAAGTAGCTAGGGCAAATCTGCTGGAGGCCGGGGGAAAGATAGAGAAGCTTCCACATCTCCTGTGGAGCTAAGGAACTCTGTAGGAGAGAGAGATAGCAAAAGCTCCCTTTGCCCAAAGAGTTCCTGAGCAGTGCAGCAGAGAGGAATTTCAGAAATGCCCCAATCCTGCAGAGTTCAGGAATTCCACAGGACAGGAGAGTATTGGATGCTTCCCTCCTACGGACCTTTCTGCTGTACTCTTCAAGGTGTGGATGGATGGAATATCTGTCTTGCTCCTTCCTGTATGCATTAGGAAGTACACAATAAAGGAGGTAAGATTCTATGGACCTTCAGAGGTTTCCCTCTTGTACATTTGTTAAGAGGCCCCAGAAACTATAGACAAATGAGAATTTAAATCAGTTTATCTTTCCTGAGGCAGATTTCATGTTTGTTTCTATTTCTGTACAGAATCAACAAATTATGCTGGCTCACAATTGCCAATAAAATAACTGGAAATTGGAATTGTTCCCAGTCAGAGTGTTTCTATTGCTATGGCTGTCCTATTAGAAGATTCCTCCTTTCCACATAAATCATGAGATTATCTAGCAAATGTGGAAGATAGAGAAGCTAATGGGCTCAAAATCCCTTCTGCTGTTCTGGCCTCTTCAGGCCACTCAAGCAAGTGCAAAGTAGCAGAATCTGGCCCTAATGACCAGCTAAGAATTCCCCTGGCAAATGGGAGCTCTGAACTAATAAAAAAGTGTCATAGCTAGACCCTATGGCAAATGTCCATCTGCATTCTATGTAGGTAGGGTGACCATCTGTCCCATTTTTAAAGGGACAGTCCCATTTTTGGGGACTTTTTCTTATATAGGCACCTATTACCCCCCCACACCCCCTGTCCTGTTTTTTCACAGTTGCTATCTGGTAATATATGTAGGGAGCAGGAAGAGGTGGGTTGTGGGTAGGAAAAGTGCACCTGAGCTACACTAATTCACAAGTAATGTAAAGCCCCTGGGACCTTAACTAGTTGGTGTAAATTAGAGCAGCCCATTAGCTACTCTAAATTATGCCAGTCATCTGGGACTGGTGCATGAGAAGCAGGGAGGTATAACTTGCTCCCTGACACCACCTTTCCTTTTCTGTGCCAAATGCAACCTAATGAAGGAGAGCATCTGGAGCCAGCCATCAAACGAAGTTTTTCCAGCATACGGCTGAATTGTCAAGAAACTGGCACAGTGACACTGCTACTATTATCTTGTTTTATTATTATTTGTATGACAGTAGCACTTGGAGGTCACAACTGAGATTGGACCCCATCATGCTAGGCATTGTGTATACAGAGACTAAGAGACAGTCCAAGCTCTGAAGAGCTTATAACCTAAATAGACAAAGAGTGGGAGAGGCACTGAGGGGTGAAGTGACTTGCCCAAGGTCACATAGCAGGTCTGTGGCAGACACAGGACAAGAATCCAGGTCTCCTAACACAGTCCAGTGTTCTTGTCTTAAGAATCAAGTGTATCCAGTTGTTTCACTCCTTCTAATTTCATTTAGTGACTCTCAGATTAGCATCATTTAGCTAATCACCTTAAAATATTCACCCTGACAAAGTGAGGTATTGAAGCCAATGGACATTGCAGGTGCTCAGGAGGGGGCATATTGTAAGTGTGACTGAAATCATTGAGTATTTCTGGCTAAAAACTGGTGGCCCTGATCTTGACACATTTCCTTTGTTGCGGGTTTGCCTGACTAAGGACCTTGCGATTTGACCCTTAATTGAGAATGTGTTACTCTATAAATGAGTTATCATAATTTGTCTGCAGCATGCTTGTCACAAAAGCAATTCAGAAAAAATGAATCTGGAGGTAGAGTGACCAGATGCCTTGGAATTCAGGACTTTTGTATAGGAGCATCTATTACCCCACACCTCCTGTACCGATTTTTCACACTTGCTATCTGGTCACCCTACCTGAAGACAAACAGTAAGAGCCATTCTTATGTAACCTATGGCTGGACACTTCCCAACAAGGCAAATGCCACTCCTCACCGTGACACAAAGCCAGAGCACATGGGCTTGATCTAAGAGATGTGGGTGGGAAGGAATCCTTTGCCCAGTCCAGCAATTGGTGAGAAGTTACTGTACCACTGTCACTCTGACAGTTTGATGGATGATACTAGCAACTGAGGACTCTGCTACTCTTGGGGGAAGGATATACACTGTGCGCCCCTATCAGGGCCGGCTCCAGGCACCAGCATTCCAAGCAGGTGCTTGGGGCAGCAATCTGCAAGGGGCAGCAGTCTGTGTGTTTTTGCCCACAAGCAGCACGCTGAATTGCCGCTGCGGATGGTGGGGGCAGTCCGTGTGCTGTTAGGGCAGCATGCGCATTTCTGTGGCAGCGGTAGTAGCTGCTGTCTTCCTGACCCCTGTGACAGGTTGGATCACAGAAACCCCCCTGGGAGCTGCCAACTGATGTGCCAAGACTATCTCTGCTCCTCTTTTCCCTGCCAGCTCAGGACTTCAGCACCCTGTCGTGCTGAGCCAGACACTCCTGTCTGCTCCAACAAAGACCCAGGGTCTGAATTACTTGCCCCAAAACTGCAGGTTTACCTGAAAGCAGCTAACAGAAGTGTGCTTGTCTTTAGCACCCAGATGCCCAACTCCCAATAACCCCAAAACCCAAATAAATCTGTTTTACCCTATATAAAGCTCATGCAGGGTAAACTTATAAATTGTTCACCCTCTATAACACTGACAGAGAGATATGCACACTTGTTTGCTCCCCCAGGTATTAATACATATTCTGAGTTAATTAATAAGTAAAAAGTGATTTTATTAAATACAGAAAGTCAGATTTAAGTGATTCCAAGTAATAACAGACAGAACAAAGTAAAGTAAGTAACCAAGCAAAATAAGATAAAATGCGCAAATCTATGTCTAATCAAACTGAATACAGATAATCTCACCCTCAGAGATGCTTCAGTAAGTTTTTTCCTCAGGCTGGACACCTTCGAGGCCTGGGCACAATTCTTTCCCCTGGTACAGCTCTTGTTCCAGCTCAGGTGGTAGCTAGGGGATTCTTCATGATGGCTCCACTCCTGTTCTGTTCCACCCATTTATATATATTTTGCATAAGGTGGGAATCCTTTGTCCCGTTGGGTTTCCACCCACCCACCCGCCTCCACTGGAAAAGAACCAGGTTAAAGATGGATTCCAGTTCATGTGACATGATCATATGTCATTGTAAGACCCCAAGTCTTCATTCCTTCCAGCCTGACTTACAGGAAGGCTTGCTTGCAAACAGAGCCCTAGTCAATTGTCCTGGTTGATGGGAGCCATTAAGATTCCAAACCACCATTAATGGCCCACACTTTGCATAATTACAATAGGCCCTGAGAGTTATATTTCATATTTCTAGTCCCAGATACAAGAGTGATACATTTATACAAATAGGATGATCACACTTAGTAGATTATAAGCTTTGTAATGATACCTTACAAAAGAAGCATATTCCAGTTACACTATATTCACTCATTACCATATTTTTATAAAACCATATAGACTGCACAACGTCACAGCCCCTTCCATAACTCACTTTCAAATACCTCCTCTGTGCTGCCAGAGACTATATGTCCACCCTACATAATTCACTCAAATGATTCAACCTCAAGTGACCTCCCTTACACAACAGAGTGCAACTTCACTGTAAAATAACAAGTGAGTTCAGTCCCTTTCCTCCTCATTGGTGCTGTACTCAATTGTGCACGATGCAAAAACTTCTGGAGGCACATCCCAGAACAAAAGGGACCAGGGAATTGTTCAGAGCACATGGAGATGCATCATCCCCATATGCAGCCTCTCATTGGCCTACAGTAGAATCGTGGGACTATGGGGATGTGGCAGCATCTGGCCTTGAACAGAAGCGTTGGCCAAGCGATGTTCTTGGACATCTCAAGTGGGTGCTTGCTGCACAAGGGAGCCTTTGTCTGGGATGTGTTGAAGGCTGTCATCATGCATAATGACAATTGAAGAAATGTTCAGGAGACAGGTGTTATTGTGTTAATTCTTCAAGTATGGGATACTGTTGCCACTGAAGTGCTCTGTTGGCTCTTCCTAGAAGTGGAACATTACAGAGAGACGCTCTTTTTGGTAAAGTCAACAGTAATGATCAGTGTTCCAACTAATGCTGCCATTGTTAATATCGTTCTTTTAAGAGAGTAAATAAAGCTGTAGGCTTTGCTCCCAAGATAAGTGTTGTGCTGATTTGAATTCAGATTGGGAAAATGAGAGAGCCTGGTCTGCTGATGAGCATTTTCAGAACCATTTAACTGTGTGGTCACTTTTGCTGAATAATCAGGCTTCTTAAAAGAGGGAATTCTATGCTCATGATAATATCTTGTATTCATACAGCACCTTCACCCTGAAGGCTTCTGTGTATTTAGTGATCCCTCACTCTCCATTCAAATGCAGCAACATTTGGGGTGAAAGGTAGTCACTGTTTAATGAGTGCACAGCAACTACATAATGCTTAGGACAGGAAGTGACATTTAACTTGAACAGAAACGGCAGGAGAATTTAGGCAGGCAGAATGTAATTACTGAGGATGGAATTTAGCCAAAACACTGAGGCTAAAACTCCAGTGATTGTGAGAAATGCCCTGTCCACAAGAAGGTCTCATCTGAAAGACAAAGCATCTGCACAGTGCACTCAATGCTATTCCAGTGCACTGGATCACTCAGAATAGTGTCACCTGATAACTCCCCAACACCACTTCTTGCAGTACCTTGTTTTTCTCAGTAGGGGTCTCCCATCCAACTACAAGTTGAACCTCTCTAGTCTGGCACCTTTAGGATTGGAGAATTTCCAAACCACGGGAGGTCAATATTGGAGTGAGCAGGTCTCTTTCTATTTTTATCTCGCTGAGGCAAATAAATAGAACAACGTTTGCAACGCCGCCTAGCCAAGGCTTACCGGCTCTCTTCAAACAAAGTGTTAGTTTGTTACACCATTTTACTGTATTGGCACAAGGAAATAAGTAGATAAAGCATAAAAAACATAAAATAAAATCATGCTGGACCACAGAGTGACAGACCTGAGAGGTTCAACCTGTACTGACCTGGCCTGAACCTTGTGAGATCTAATAGAACCACAACACAGGCTGCTATGGCTATCAATTGTCTATAGGCCATTACAGCCCCAAATAACATGTTTTTTATGTTTTTTAGTAAAAATAGTCCTTGCCGATTTTCTTCATTCCAAAGGACATTTGCATTCAGGCAACGGCTTTCTTCTTTGTTGCCTTTCTTCACTCTTTGCTCAGCCCTGTGCAGTCAAGTTAAGATGCAGGATTCAGCAGGAGAAGCTAAGCTGAGAATGAGGAGAGCTTACTCAAGTTTGGACAGCATAAGTAATAGCAGAGGGAACAGAGGAAGTTACAAGTGGAGTACATTATTATTAGGATGGCCCAACCAAGATTCAGGCCCCATTGTGTCTCCTAACTGTACGAACTTACAGTCTACATAGACAGGACAGATGCAAGGTAGGAAAGGGGTAGAACAAACCAGCAGAATGGACAAAGATGGTATCAAACATCAAATTAGTATCATGATTCTTTTCTTGGGTAGGTGGGTGCTTCCCTGGGAGGGAATAAGCTCAATAGAAAGAAGGGTGGAGGGGACATTAAACTAGGTGGAGTAGGGAGGGGAGAAAGGAGTAACTAGGAAGGGCAGGTGTGGAATGAGGCTCTGGGGCAGAAGAAACTGTGAGATGGAGGTGGGAAAGGGTTGGAGTGAACAGCCAGACAGGATAGGGGAAAAAACATCCAGACAAAACTATAGAAAATATTATTAGTGTCCATAGGTCCCTGCTTAGGCTGCTTCTGCACCTGCTCTCACTGGCTTCAAAACACAAACGTCTCTTGTAATGAACAAAAATGGCAAGGACAATTTTTACTAGAGTATATGAAAGACATAAGTATGTTGGGATACAATGGCCTACACATAAGTGCTGGAACTAGTGGTGCTGGGGGTAGGGTTGCCAGGTGTCCGTTTTTCGACCAGAACGCCTGGTCAGAAAGGGATCCTGGAGGCTGCAGTCAGCACCGATGACCCGGCTCTGCAGTTCCCATTGGGTGGGAACCACAGCCAATGGGAGCTGCACAGGCGGCGCCTGTGGATGGGGCAGTACAGATCCGCCTGGCCACGCCTCCACATAGGTGCCAGAGAGAAATGCCGGCTGCTTCTGGGGAGTCGCCTGAGGTAAGTGCCACCCAGAACCTGCATCCCAAACCCCCTCCCATGCCCCAATCCCCTGCCCCAGTCCTGAGCCTCCTCCCACACTCAAACTCTCTCCCAGAGTCCGCTCCTGCACCCCAACCCCCTTCCCCAGCCATGAGCCCCTTCCTGCACCCAAACTCCCTCCTAACCTCCCCCCCCTGCACTCTAAATCCCTCAGCCCCAGCCTGGATCCTCCTCCTGCACCTCAAACCTCTCATCCCCAGCCCCACACCAGAGCCCACACCCCTAGCCGGAGCCCTCACCACCCCGCACTCAAACCATCCATTCCAGGCCAGAGCCCTTCCCGCAACCTGAACCCCTCATTTCTGGCCCCAGCCCAGAGCCCCGCACCCCTTCACACACCCTATCCCTCTGCTCCAGCCCAGTAAAAATGAGTGAGTGAGCGAGTGTGGGGGAGAGCAAGTGACAGAGGGAGGGGGGATGGAGTGAGCAGGGGGCAAAGGCTTGGAGAAGTGGCAGGGGCAGGGCCTTGGTAAGGGGCAGGGTAGGGGGCCAGGGCAAGTGTGTTCAGTTTTCTGCAACTGGAAAGTTGGCAACACTAGCTGGGGGTGCTGCCACAACCCCTGGCTTGAAGTGGTTTTCATCACCTACAGGGTTTACAGTTTGGTTCAATGGCTCTCAGAATCCCACTATTCAAATGGTTCCAGCATCCCAGGCCTACAACCAGCACCACTTGTGCGTCACTCTCTGGCTGGCTCCTCCCTGCATTGGACTTTGTTTAAATAGTGTATGCTGTATCCTGTTTAAATACTCACTTCTTACAAATTTAGTACTGTCAGAGGATGTGTGTCACAGGAAAATTAATGTACAAAGCCCAATTATCTCTCACTGAGCACCACCACATCATTACAGCCTTAGACACTGAATCAACTGATGCTGCCATTTGTGTTGCCCTGAAGGCTGCATTTCAAAAGTTGAAACGTATGGATTGCAAAAGCTGACAAGGGCCCAGTCCGCTTCAGCTGTATATTAACACTGCAGTGAGCTGGCTTGAAAAGCTCACTCACAAGGGTGGGAATACCTCCAACTGTCAGATCAACTTCCTATTCCATGACACTCCACAAAAAAGCTCTTCAAAATAATATTTAAACTCACAAAAGCAAGGAAATTTGAATTAAAGCTCAAATTCCAGTCTGATGCCCCTGTAACGGCTATCATGTTGACTATAGCAGCTATAGTACTGAGCTAGATCTTCATCTGTTGTAAATTGGCATAGATCCACTGAAGTCAATGGAGCTATGCTGATTTATGGCAGCTGAGGATCTGGCTGAAGACATCTTAGTATTTCATTGTACTCTATGACCTCCTTTGTACTATTAATTTTATGTGACTGGAATTAGCATTATCAAAGCAAAACCGAGAGTGGACAGTTTTCTCCTATAAACAACTTATAGTGGGGATAAAATGGTAGAATATTACAGCATAAGGCCATCGCTGATAAGAAGACAGTTTTGCTGAAGGAAATTCAGAAAAGACCGTATTGTTTACTAATATGCTGAAGGTCTTATATTTTTCAAATCAACACCAAATATGCAATATGAAGAGATAATATGAACAGAGGCAAATTACAAGTTTCCTAAGAAACTGAGGATAAATCCAAATAGAGGTGAATCTACTGTTGAAGAAAGTTTAGCTGATGATAGTGAAATCTTGACCATACAAAGCTGAACTACCTAATAAATGTATCTGAATGAATATGCCCCCTACGTACTACAAGTCTATCACTTAACTGAAACCACATTTATCCAAATGAATGCCTATTCTGCATTTCAGATCCCACCTCACAAGGTGCTGACCACCATCAACTTCCATTGACTTAAAGGCTCAGCATTTTGCAAGATCAGGACCTTCTTCCGGATAATCAAGATTTCATTCTACTGGCTTTAAATTATGACACTCTCTAGTTTTTATTATGTTGACTGCACTGAAAACAATATATCATTGTAAAGGCTCATGCAGTGAAAACTCCATTTGAGATTACACTCCTGTAATAAACTCAGCATGGGGCTACTTTCGGAAGATGAAGTTAGTGTAGAATGTAGCAGCCCATTTATTAAGCAGCTCTTCACACAGAGAGCATATTACACAGGTGCGTCACAATCTGCTCTGGCTTTCAATTAGTTTCCTGGTGGAGTTTAAAGCAGTGGTTTAATCTTACAATGCCCTACACCAACATGGGTTAGGACTTGTTTACCCGAGAAAGCCTCTCTATTTCAGTGTGATATGGCTACAGCTGCAACCAAAGGAGGCTCTTGAACTAACTGCTTTCTATGTTAATGAAAGAGGATGGTGTCAAGGCAATTATTGTCAGGGGTCCTCGACTCTGGAACTGACTCTGTGCCCTGCTCCAGCAGAACTCAGGTCTGTTGAGCTTTACAAGAGCATGCTGCAGGTGTACCTAATGTCTGAGTGGGGTGGGTTGAGAATAAAGGTGGTCATACGATAGTGGGGGGAGTTTGCTTAATTGGATTGTTTCCTGTTCTGGCACTTTTGGGGGGAGCAATAATGGTGTTCCGGTACTTACACCACTATCACTTACCGGACATACCGGAAGCACATTCCAGCATTTCTTTTATTAGGACTGGAGCAGTGCTTGACAGTAATATAAATAACAATAAGAGGCATCTTATTCTATTTTGTTTTCATTTATCTAAAAGATTTGTAAAAGTAGCTGGGAGCCTGATCTCCAGAAGAGCTGAGCACAAAGCAATGGGAGTAGTTCTGAAAACCAGGCTGCTAGCGTCGTTTGGGAACAAAATCCAAACACTTAGCTAAATGTGTTTGGAAAGAATATACTTTGGCTCAGGAGGGATATGAAAAACGCACCATCCATCTGATTTGCTTCAGATGCCACCACAACCATCTGCAATTGCATGCAGGAAACTCACACTTCTCAGTTGGATAAGAAACGTATGATTGTGAAAAGATTTTAATTCCACATTAAATAATACAATCTTTGGTATGCTCTTTTTGCTATTCACCTTCATCTCAATGCCTGCATGTGAAAATGTCTTGTGCCCTGAGGCCCTCTGGGGTTTAAAGCTCAGTAATGCAATGCTGAGACTTTTAGGGGAGAAAAAACATCATGTACAAACTTGTCTGACAAGGAGCCAATAAGAACAACAGGCTGGCACCAAATAAGGTTCACAGATGCTTCTTTTAGCATGCGGTTGTGCAATATCTCTTGGCATATTATTTTCTACTGCTACTGCTGTAACAAGGACACTGGCGCCATCTGCTTTTGCACTAGTACTCTGGCAGGATTGAACTATAATGAGGTGAAACCAAGACTGGAAAGCTTGGCACTGTAAGTGCCTGATCCAAAGCCACCTGGAGTTAGTTCAGTGGTTCTCAAACTGTGGGTTGGGACCCCAAAGTGGGTCATGATCCCATTTTAATGGGGTTGCCAGGATTGATATTAGACTTGCTGGGGTTCAGTTCAGGGCTGAAGATGAAGCCCCACCGCCCGGGGCCAAAGCCAAAGCCAAAGCCTGAGGGCTTCAGCCCTGGGTGGTGGAGCTTAGATTACAGGCCCCCTGCCTGCGGCTGAAGCCCTGGGGCTTCTGCTTTGGCCCCCTGCCATGAGTGGTAGGGCTCAGGCTTTGGTTTTGTTCCCCCATGCTGGGTGGTGGGACTTGGGCAGGTTCAGGTTTCAGTCCCCTCTTGTGAGAAGAGAGTTGCAATGCAATGAAGTTTGAGAACTCCTGAGCTAGTTGAAAGGATTCGATTTAGGATCAAATTCTTAGTTTCTCTCTTCTTACTTTGCCTAGGTTTTAATGCTTACTCTCACTTAGGGTATGTCTACACTATAAAATTAGGTCAAATTTATAGAAGTCGGTTTTTTAGAAATTGTTTTTATACAGTCGATTGTGTGTATCACCACCCAAAATGCTCTAAGTGCATTAAGTCAGTGGACTGCGTCCACAGTACTGAGGCTAGCGTCGACTTCCAGAGCGTTGCACTGTGGGTAGCTACTCACAGCTATCCCACAGTTCCCGCAGTCTCTGCTGCCCATTGGAATTCTGGGTTGAGATCCCAATGCTAGATGGGGCAAAAACATTGTTGCAGGTGGTTCTGGGTTCATGTCATCAGGCCCCCCTCTCCCTCTCTTCTAAGTTTAGAAGTGTGAGCAACAAGGGTGATGTCGTGGTGGGAGTCTGCTATAGACCATCAGACCAGGGGGATGAGGTCGACAAGGCTTTCTTCTGGCAACTAGCAGAAGTTACTAGATCGCAGGCCCTGGTTCTCATGGGAGACTTTAATCACCCTGATATCTGCTGGGAGAGCAATACAGCGGTGCACAGACAATCCAGGAAGTTTTTGGAAAGTGTAGGGGTCAACAAGTGCTGGAGGAACCACTAGGGGCACACGAGCTCTTCTGACCTGCTGCTCACAAATATAGACAAGTTAGTAGGGGAAGCAACAGTGGATGGGAACCTGGGAGGCAGCAGAATACAGATCCTGGACTTCAGAAAAGCAGACTTTGACTCCCTCAGGAGCTGAATGGGCAGGATCCCTGGGAAAATAGCCATGAGGGGGGAAGAGTCCAGCAGAGCTGGCTGTATTTTAAAGAATCCTTATGGAGATTGCAGGAAAACACCATTCCCGATGTGTAGGAAGAATAGTAAAACGGCAAAGGCTACGCAGTCTTGCCTTAACAGTGTATATCCTTGCTGATTTAAATACAAAAAAGAAGCTTACAAGAGTGGAAGATTGACAAGTGACTAGAGAGGAGTATAAAAATATTGCTCAGGCATGCAGGACTGAATCAGGAAGGCCAATCACATTGGCCGTTGCAGCTAGCAAGAGATATTAAGAACAAGAAGGGTTTCTTCAGGTATGTTAGCAACAAGAAGAAAGTCAAGGAAATGTGGGCCCCTTACTGAATGAGGAGGCAACCTAGTGACAGACGATATGGAAAAAGCTAATGTACTCGATGCTTTTTGCTCTGTCTTCACAAACAAGGTCAGCTCCCAGACTGCTGCACTGGCAGCACAGTCAATGGGGAGAAGGTGACCAGCCCTCTGTGGAGAAAGAAGTGGTTCAGGACTATTTAGAAAAACTGGACAACCAACAGTCCATGGGGCCTAGGATGCGAGCAGCTCTGCGGGTGCTAAAGGATTGGCAGATGTGATTGCAGAGCCATTGAGCCATTATCTTGTGAAAACTCATAGGCGAAACGGGGGAGGTCCCACATGACTGGAACAAAGGCGCTACTGTAGTGCCCATCTTTAAAAAAGGGAGGAGAGGATCTGGGGAACTCAGGCTAGTCAGCCCTCACCTCAGTCCCTGGAAAAATCAGGTAGCAGGTCCTCAGGAATCAATTCTGAAGCACTTAGAGGAGAGGAAAGTCGATCAGAAACAGGTCACATGGATTCACGAAGGGCAAGTCATGCCTGACTAACCTAATTGACTTCTATGAGGAGATAACTGGCTCTGTGGATGCGGAAAAGCAGTGATGTGTTATTCCCTTGACTTTAGCAAAGCTTCTGAAATGGTCTCCCACAGTAATCTTTCCAGCAAGCTTAAAGAAAGCATGGAGCTGGATGATTGGACCATAAGGTGGATAGAAGCTGGCTAGATCATCGGGTTCAATGAGTAGGTGATCAACGGCCCATGTCCTAGTGGCAAGCGGTTTCAAGGGAGTGCCCCAGAGGTTGGTCCCTGGCCGGTTTTGTTAATATCTTCATTATGATCTGGAGGAGATGACATGGACTGCACTCTCAGCAAGTTTGCAGATGACACAAACTTGGAGGAGTGGTAGAATATGCTGGAGGGTAGGGATAGGATATAGAAGGACCTAGACAAATTAGAGGAATGGGCCAAAAGAAACTGATGAGTTCAACAAGGACAAGTGCAGAGTCCTGCACTTAGAATGGAAGAATCCCATTCACTGTTACAGCCTAGGGACCAAATGACTAGGAAGCAGTTCTGACAGAAAGGACCTAGAGTTACAGTGGAACGAGAAGCTGGTATGAGTCAACGTGTTCCTTGTTGCCAAGAGAGAGGCTAATGGCCATTTGGGCTGTATAAGCAGCTGGCATTGCAGCAGATCGAAGGGGATGTGAATCATTCCGCTCTATTTGACATTCGGTGGGCCTCATCTGGAGTACTGTGTCCCAGTTTTGGCCTCACACTACAAGAAGGATGGTGGAAAAATTGGAAAGAGTCCAGCGGCGGAAGGGCAACAAATGATGTAGGGGGCTGGAAGCACAGACTTAGAGGAGAGGCTGAGGGAATGGGATGTTCGTCTGCAGAAGGAAGGTGAGGGGGGAATTTGATAAGCTGCTTTCAACTACCTAAAGGGGATTCTAAAGAGGATGGATCTAGACTGTTCTCAGTGGTACCTCGATGACTGAACAAGGGAGTAATGTCTTCAAGTTGCAGTGGGGGAGGTTTAGTGGATATTAGGGAAAAAACTTTTTCATTCAGAAGCGTGGTGAATCACTGAATCCACTGGAATGGGTTACCTAGGGAGGTGGCAGAATCTCCTTCCTTAGAGGTTTTTAAGGTCAGGCTTGACAAAGCCCTGGCTGGGATGATTTAGTTGGGAATTGGTCCTGCTTTGAGCAGGGGGTTGGACTAAGATGACCTCCTGAAGTCCCTTCCAACCCTGATATTCTATGATTCTCCCTCCCTCCGTGAAAGCAACGGCAGACAATGGTTTTGCGCCTTTTTTCCTGGGTTACCTGTGCAGACACCATACCACGGCAAGCATGAAGCCCGCTCAGCTCACCATCACCGTACGTCTCCTGGGTGCTGGCAGACATGGGACTGCATTGCTACACAGCAGCAGCTCATTGCCTTTTGGCAGCAGACGGTGCATTACGACTGGTAGCCATTGTCGTCGTATTCCTGGGTGCTCTTTTAACGGACCTTGGAGAGGTGAGTCAGTGGTGCCTGGACAGACATGGGAGTGATTCAGCCAGTTCATTCCTATTTTCTGCCAAGCACCCAGGAGATGATGATGGCTAGCGGTCAGGAGATGATGATGGCTAGCAATCGTAATGAAGCATCTTCTGCCGAGCACCCAGGAGATGATGATGGCTGGCAGTCGTACTGCGCCGTCTGCTGCCGGCCTAAGATGTAAAAGATAGATGGAGTGGATCAAAACAAGAAATTGACCCAATTTGTTTTGTGAAATCAACACCCTGCTAAACCCAGGGTTTTGAGTTCAATCCTTGAGGAGGCCATTCTGTGTGACAGTTCTTTGTGTTTCTCCTTGATGCAAAGCAACCCCTTTTGTTGATTTTAATTCCCTGTAAGCCATGTTGTCAGTTGCCGCTCCGTCAGAGCAACGGCAGACAATTGTTTTGCGCTTTTTTCCACGCAGAACCAGAAGCTGCAAAGGCAGGAGAGGAGGCGACGGCAGTGGGTGATAAGGACATAGACATGGACATAGACTTCACACAAAGTATGGGCCAGGCAATGTGCCCCGGCAATGTGCACATCATGCTGATGAGCTCTACATGAGCTCTTCATGGTCACCTGCAGTGATCAGCTCGCCACGCTGGCCAAACAGGAAATGAAATTCAAAAGTTCGCAGGCCTTTTCCTGTCTATCTGGCCAGTGCACCTGAGTTGAGAGTGCCGTCCAGAGTGCTCACAATGGAGCACTCTGGGATAGTTCCTGGAGGCCAATACCATTGAATTGCATCCACACTACCCCATATTCAACCCAGCAAGGCTGATTTCAGCGCTAATCTCCTCATCGGAGGTGGAGTAAAGAAATTGATTTAAAGAGCCCTGTAAGTCGAAAAAAAGGGCTTCGTCGTGTGGATGGGTCCAGGCTTAAATCAAGGTAAAGCTGCTAAATTCAACCTAAAATCATAGCGTAGACCAGGCCTTATTTTACCTTTTTATTTATTTACTACAACCAGGGAAGAAGCAAGACGGAGCTGTAACATTTTGCATGACATACAGACAAGCAACGAGAATCAAACAGTGACACAGCTTTTAACCTTATGATGCTTCTCCCACTGACCCCATCCCCGTTTTTGGGCACTTTCCCCTTTATTCAATATCTTAATCTTGGGGGTTCCCCTCCCCTTTATTTTGTGGCATTTACGGAATAGATGCTTGTAAGCCGGTCAGGCTGGGGCTCGTCCCCCTCAGGCACGGCGGGGAGCCAGGGCGCCTCCTTACACACAGCAGTCTGCGTCTACGCCTGGCCCTTGGGCAGGGCGGCCAGCAAATGGTTCAGGCTCAGCTCAGGTGCTGAGCAACCACAGTCTCTAGCCCAAGTCCTGGGTTAGGGCGGGGCAGCAAATACAACACAGTACAAGCAGTGAGTCTATACAGAGGGTCTCCTCAGGTCCGGGAGAGGGGGAATTTACCACACTTGGATGGGTGGCAGGGGGGGACGCAGGCCCTCCCACTCCACTGCGTCCCAGCCCGGGGCCCTAGCAGCGACAAGGGTTCGCTGCAGTCAGTGGGGAATCCAGGCCACAACACACTGACATGGGTTCACAGTCCCCAGGAGCCAGACTGGGGTCGGCTACCCCCGGGCTTCCAATTCCCCCCTCTCCCTGTACCTGGCCTCCGCCTGCGTAGTTCGGGTCGGTCCAAACCATGGGTTCCTCTGGATGTGGGAGGCAGGACACTCCGACGGGTCCTCCAGATAGCAAGTGCCAGGTCAGGCTGGGGGTCCTCCGGGTACCGGGCCCGAGGCAGGTCCGGCCAGCGCTCCTCCGGATAGCGAGTGCAGGGCAGGTCAGGCTGGGGGTCTTCCGGGTACCGGGCATGAGGCAGGTCCAGCCAGCGCTCCTCCGGATAGCGAGTGCAGGGCAGGTCAGGCTGGGGGTCCTCCGGGTACCGGGCATGAGGCAGGTCCAGCCAGCGCTCCTCCGGATAGCGAGTGCAGGGCAGGTCAGGCTGGGGGTCCTCCGGGTACCGGGCCCGAGGCAGGTCCAGCCAGCGCTCCTCCGGATAGCAAGTGCAGGACAGGTCAGGCTGAGGGTCCTCCAGGTACCGGGCCCGAGGCAGGTCTGGCCAGCACTCCTCCGGATACCGGGCACAGGGCAGGTTGGGCCCAGCAGGAGCTTGGGCCTCAGCATCTGTTCTCTTCAGCGGCCAAGCCACAACTGAGCTCTGGGGCCGGGCTTTTATACTTCCTCTCTCGCCCCTTGACTTCCGGGGGGCAGGGACAGGCGGCGTTGGCTCCGCCCATGGAGGTGCCTGCTCTGGCTCATCCTCCTCAGGCACGGCGGGGAGCCAGGGCGCCTCCTTACAATGCTATTAAGAATAGGTACATATTTCAGGCATACATACTTTTGTAATTATTTAGTGACATTTCAGCTTTCATTTTAATCTGTGAACTGTTTGTCCTCCCACTGTTTCACTAGTTTGTGATTTTTGATACTGTAATTCGCATTTCTTGGCACACCTTTGAGCTAACCTGCCACGGCACTCCATCTCCTGCCAATTGCCACCCTAATTACTCTCTTACTGTTTATATTTTAATATGTCATTTTAAATACAGATTGTAGTTGCATTTTATTGCCCATGAAATCAAGGGCTAGAGCCAAGCATAACAGGCAGGCACTGCCCACTTACCTGAATCTTGATTTGCAACGCACGTTATTCAAATCTCGGGCTTCTCTTGAGCATAGATCACCAGCTGTGCTAATATCTAAGGTGATTTATGATCCTGAGAACTTACCATTGGACATTAGGATGATTTTGCTGGAATAAACATTCCATTTATTACACCAAGTATGCTGTATGAAATGGGGACAGAATAACTGATACAAAATACTATCTAAAAAAAAGCAAAATATTGAAGTTCCACATAGACATATCTCTTTGAAATCTGATAACTGTAGCTGACCTGTAAATTAAGTCATCAGTCCTGTAAACACTTATACATGTGTTTAACTTGACGTTAATGACACCAGTCACCAGGGGCGGCTCCAGGCACCAGCACGCCAAGCGCATGCCTGGAACGGCAAGCCACAGGGGGGTGCTTTGCCAGTTGCCAAGAGGGTGGCAGGCAGCCTGTGGAGGGTCCGCTGGTCCCGCAGCTTCAGCGGAGCTCCTGCAGGCAAGCCACCGAAGGCAGCCTGCCTGCCGTGCTTGGGGCGGCAAAGTACCTAGAGCCACCCCTGCCAGTCACATAGCACATAAAAAGTGTGATTGGGGCCTATCACTGTAATAAATATAGCTGGTTAAAACTTTCATTGAAAACATTTTTTGAGCAAAACATTTGGTGAAAAAGAAGTCTATTTTTTTTCAACTAGTTCTAGTTGTAAGTAGCTTCTCACTATAAAGCTGTTTTTTTAAATTTCCTTTAACTTTGCCAAAATTAGAACCGGTTGACAAATCGTAGTAACATTTCATGGGGACATTTTTTTTGCTCAAAACTTGCACTCAGATGCAAATTTTTTTTAAACAATTAACTAGCTTTATAAACTAGTAGAAAAAATGTGAAATTTTCTTTGAAAAATGTCCAATGGCTAAAGCCAAAATTAACCAATCTAACTGAAATTTCTCCTCTTCAGTACGTTTTTTTTTTTTGTAATTATATTGTGGAAAGTTTGAGGGTAATTAGGCAATGGATCAATCAGATTAGAAAGTTTGGAAAACACAAAATCAGAAGAAAAATTTCCTACCTTTTTTTTATGCCAGGTCATAACAGGAAAGCAGACTTAGAAACTCTGGAGTTGGTATACTGTGTTGTCTTCCATGAGTTGAATCACTATTTTGGGAAAGTCTGAGGAGTTTATTTTGGAATTATTCCTTACGTTGTGGTCAAACATATGAGAAGTTCATGGGACTAGACAAAATGTAGGAAGTGACTTCCTTAAATGACGTACTGGAGCTGACTGAAGATACAGGGTTGTAGTTATCCACAGCAGCAAGTTTCCATCCCTTATGTCACACTACTGCCAGAGAAGAGACTGGGTGATGCCAGGCTACAAGATGATGTGTAAATGTGCTCAAATTTCTGAAATCACTCTTATTTTATGGAAATGATATCCATCCCTCAGGCACTGCCTGGGAATGTGTACATGTCCCAAAGTCACTCATCAGTGGCCTATGAAATGTCTATACCACGGAAACTGATGACACACAGACACAACACCATTTTAACCACCACTAGTGTAGAGACAGTGTTGGTGGGGATGTCACTCTATGATGATGCACAAGAAAAAGTGGCAACTGGATACTGAGTGTCACAAAAATGCAGGGCTCTAAGGAATCGTAGTACTTTTATCCAAGGCTGGCCTTTGTTATCCTGTTAGATCTAAGAAAAGATCAGTTTCCTGCTAGGGTGACCAGATGCCATGACTTTATTGGGACAGTCCCAATATCTGGAGCTTTGTCTTATATAGGTGCCTATAGCCCCCACCCCCTGTCCCAATTTTTCACACTTGCTATCTGGTTACCCTAGTTCCTGCACTCATTCCCAGGACTACAGTCGGCAGAGTTAAGAGAGTGTATGGGACCAAATGTAATTATCAAACACAAAAAAGATTAAACTAAGCAAACATAAAAGCCCCAGACAAATAGCCTCAACCTCTCCGCTCTGTCACTTGCTCTCACCTCCCTCTCTCACTTTCACCAGGCTGGGACTGCGGGTTGGGGTGCGGGCTTTGGGCTGGGGCCGAGCGGTTTGGAGTGTGGGAGGGGCTCTGGCCTGAGCTTGGGGCAGGGGGTTGGGGTGCAGGAGGGGTTTCAGGGTGCGGGCTTTGGGAGGGAGTTTGGATGCAGGAGGGGGCTTAGGGCTGGGGCAGGAGGTTGGGGTGCAGGAGGGTGTACAGGGTGCTTGGTCCGGGAGAGGGCTTGGACAGTGGGTTGGGGTGCAGGGTGCGGGCTCTGTGAGGGGGTGCGGCAGGGGGTTAGGGTGTAGGAGGGGGTGCAGGCTCTGGGAGGGGGTTGGGGCATGTTTTTTAGGATGCAGGAATAAATGCCTATTTATACATACAGGGAAAGCAGAAAGAGGACAGAGAGAGTTTCAAGGTGAGGGAATTGTGAGAGGAAAGTGGAGGAACTGGAAGTGGGGAATAAATGACTAACCTCCGATCTTCCTCCACTTTCCCTTTTGACACACTCTCCTTCTGTTGTTCACCTTCCTTGCTCCTGCCCTCACAATTCCCTTGCCTTGAAACTCTCTGTCCTCTTACTGCTATCCCTATGTGTACAAACAGAAATTTATTCCCCCATCCTAAAAAACACCCCCTTACCCTGGTGACTGAAAAGAAGGGATGTGGAAAAGGAAGGGATGAGGACAGGAAGAACGTCCAGTCTTCCTGCAGTCAACAAGAATCTGGATGGAGAGGGTGAGTGGTGGTGGAGAGTTTAAGGAGGGAATGAAAACTGGCAGACAAGTGTTGGGTTTTGAGGTAGGAGAAATAGGACTGTTGGGTGAGAAAGATGACAGAACTGGAGAAGAAGAGGGCAATCTTATACACTAAAAATCTCCTAGGTCTCCATTTTGTTTTGAGAGGCAATCAGGCCAGAGGAATTGGATCTGAGGTGTAAGCCACGGCTGGGATCTGGTAGGAAAAAATGAGTTGAGAGTGGAGAAGATGGTAGAGTAAAGGGTATTGATGAGACTCAATATTACCTCTAATTTGTTCTTCTCAGTGGTTTGTGTTGTCTTTTGGGGTTTTGTCAATGATCTGAGGAACATCTGAGTTTGGGTTGAGATGTTTACTCTGTTGTTCTGTAGTTGAGCATTGCTCAGACCTGCTGCTATGTGGGAATGGAAAGTGTTATCGGGTTTTCCATTTTTGGTACACAGAGTGCCTGCTGCTTTAGTTGACACAGCACCAGAAACAGAGTGCCCTTTTTCATATCTTGACAGCCAAAGAGAAATTGGCTTACAGTCTTTTTTGAGAGTTCCTAATTTTTGCAGAACTGCAAATATGGGATTTTTGTTGGGATTTTGTCCCATTCATGAAGTTTGCATTTAGAGTTTGGCTACAGATTTTGCTCCTATATAGAATTCTGAGTAATGTTAGGCTACCAAGTATTTTAGGAGTCCAATTTATGTGTGTACGGGGAGGAAGGAGAGGGCACACACAGCCCACCACGCTCTTTCCTGAAGTGTATGTTTGCCCTTCTGAAGTTTTGTGATGCAGTATTGCCCACTCCAAGTATTCAAAAAGCATAAATCTGCCACTCCAAAAAATCATGAGATCATCTTAAACTTATGAGATTTTAAAAAAACAACAAAAATTGGGTTATTTTCATTAACTACCTGGCTTTTGAGTCTTTTGGTGTCACGTTTTCTCTGCAACCAGAAGAGCTAAAAATTACTTTTTAAAAAATGAAAACTGAGAATCCATTACAATCACGATTCCAGGAACTGATGCTTCAAGAAAAACAAGTGTCACAGAAGTTGCCATGAAACTGCAAGTTAGCAAGACTGGTGATGCCAGGTCGAGAAGCGAGTAGTTTGCAACATGTTCTAGAACTTGTACCTAGAATTTAAAATTTTAATTAGTTTAGGAATATTTGGGGCTTGTTGTGCAGCTCTGAATCCCACCACTATTGCAGACTGCATCAGAGAGAGTATAGAGGCCTGATTCTCTCCTCCCTGCATTTTTTGGGGGGAAGGGTGGGGAGCAGGTACCACTGATTCCCCAATTCCCTGCATCCTGGGCAAAAGAGTGTGTAGCTCTGATTCCCCTCCCTTCCATCCTAAAGACAGGTGGAAGGATTGGTCAGCGGATTCCCACCTACTTGTACCCTGGGGCCAACCCTGATTCCCCCACCCTTCCCGCTCCTTGGGGGCGGAGCCAGAGCTCTGATCCCACCCTGGAGACCGGCTACAGCTCCCACCTGATCCCCTCGGTCCCCGCACCTGGGGGGCGGGGCCTAAAGCGCTGATTCCCTCTCCCTGCCGCCGGGAAGAGGTGGAGACAGTAGAACCCGAGTCACGTGTTGTTGATGACACGTGTCTCAGGCACGGGGAGGAATGTGACGTTGACCAGGAAGTGACGTCTAAAGGTGGTGACGTGTACGAGGTCATATAAGACGTTGGCTCGGCGCAGTCGTCGGCTGTGGGGGGCCGGAAGTGGTTAGGGGGGGGAGTCGCAGCTGGAGTGAAGCCTCCTCAGCTGGGAGGTCTGGGGCCCGTCTCGCCGCCGGACCCAGCCCCAGGCAGACATGGATTTCCGGGAGATCCTGATGGTGGCGTCTGAGCAGCAGGGGCTGAGCGCGGTGTCGGTGAGAGCCCGGAGGGGGGCAGGGGAAGGCCGTGGGGGGGGGGCGCTGAGGAGGCTTTCGTGAGAGCTGGGGGGACCTGAGCTGGTAGGTGGGGCGAGTCGGGGGGGGTGAGCTGGGGGGGGCACGGGCCGGGCCGAGCCGAGCCTTTGATGTCACTGCCAGCCAAGAGTCTGTTATCAATTCCCTGGAGCAGCGCGGCGGGGGCGTTTCCAGCCCCGGTTCCCAGCGCTGCGGAAGCGGAGTGGGCTTGTCCTCCGTCTGCTCTGTCCGGCGGCCCGGAATGAGACGCGCATTCCGGTGAAATGTTTGCAGGGATCTGCAGTTACTGGGCTCCAGGTGGGATCATCCTTTTCGCTTGCGTTTAAAATAGAGTTGACGTTTGTTTCCAGTGTGGGACAAAGAGGCAGAAAGAAAGACCGTCCGGGAGCAGTGCACTTCGTAAGCAGCCCCAGATCTTTTCTAGGTTTGATCGCTGTGAAATGAAGAAGGCAGCTGTGGCAGGTGGAAAACTGCAGTGTGCTGGGATTAATTTCTTTTTTTCTGTGTACAACATTTAAAGCCAAATTAACGTCAGCCTTTGTTCTCTTTTACAACAAGCAAAATAAAATCAGTTTTATGTGGAATTAATGTAGATTTGTGCATAAAATGAGCCAGTTAACTGGTATATGTGAAATCTGAAAGCAAGTAGGGGCAAGTCGCTTGATGGTTTGGATTTCCTGCTCCTGTCTCTGCTACCCTTGACTGGCAAGGGCTGAAATTACTTCTAACACAGTGTATCTGTTTCGCAAGGGCAAGGAACTTTTCTCATTTTCTAGCAGTGATCACTTCAGCTAGTTAAAGAAATTTTCTGTTGATAAATACTGTAGCAATCTTGTCCATTCTTCAGTCAGAGCTTTGAGGTTCTGTTTCCCTGGTGACATTTGATATCTTCACTTATCTTGGTGTAGATCTTGGGGTAGGGTGGAGGCATTTGCCTTTTGGTATTAGTGATTGATCAGCAATTGCAGGAAAAACAGAACTTTTAACTTTTGTCTTGACAGGTAATTCATTTGCCTGTATGTTGTATTCTATCCCTAACACTTGATCTGTTTCTGTCTTGTAGTAGTTAGATGTCTTGCACCTTTAAAATTACATGTCTACTCAGTTTTCTCCTGCAGTTTTAATGGAATACTTGTATTTGCTTCCTATCTTAAATAGTTGCATGTTGTTACTATGCATTGTTGAAACAACTCTCATTTCCAATCAGAGGTTCTATACTATTCAAGGGCCCAGTCCTGCTCCTTTTAATAGGTGTTTAGCCATAGCCATTGTCTTCAAAGGAAGCTGGATCAGCAGGATTTACTTGCATGGTTAACTTAATTGTAGAGTGAAAAAATGCATTTCAGGTGTACAGGAGTTGAGGCTTCCTTGTCTCCCTGTGCTGATATAAGTGAAATTAGTGCAACTTCTGCTTGTAGGCAAGGCCATCTGTGTAGTGTGGAGGGGCTTAGGAAAGGTTGCTGTTCTCAGTGAGGTGTGCAGTGGGGGGAACTCTGCTATGTGGTCTTTAGGTGCAGCTGCCAAGGTGTAGGAGAGGCTATTTCTTGTGGGCTTCTGAAGATAGATATCTAAGGCACCCCTGCCTGCTGTTGACTTCAAATGTAAGGGACACTGTGGTTTAGTGTGGTCTAGCAGAATAATTCTGCAGAATAATTTTGGATTATAGAATTTACACATGCTATTGTCAGTTCTTTGCAAACCAGCAGGACAGTTAAGAACATTTTGTTTTATTTTTTTTCTTTTAGAAAAATGTAAGAAATTATGTGAAGAGAATATTGAAGTTGTGCAACTAAGGACTCACACTATGGAAAGTCAATTAAGTTATGATTTCATATGCTAGGTAACTCCCCCTGTCTGTGTATTCTGTGCAATATCATCTTTAATGATCACATACACTGCAATTTAATAAATTTTTCTATAACCTTAGATACACAGAAATACAAAATGTTTGTGTATGCCTGAGTTTATGAAAGCCATTTGTATGAAAGGTATACAATAAACCATACTTTTGCATCATACATTATGTTAAACGTACCGTACAGAGTAATTAGCAAAACTTCCTGACGTATAAAAACCACAAAATCACAGCTAGATTAGTGTCTTTCTTAACTTATTCCCTGAATTTTACTCAAGGAAGGCTTATTTACTGTAAATAAGGTTTTAGTATGTGAGTGTTAATGAAGACAATATGTTTCACTTCATGACAATGAAAAAAACCAGGGTGCTGTGCATATGCCATCTGATTTGTAGAAAAGTATATTTGTATTTTTTAGAACTAATATGTGGTCTTTAAGTTAGACTGTATTGTAGTGCATGCTCATTAAGGTCATAGATAAAGTCTGCAACTTCACTGTAGCCTTTTCCTGACTTCTGCTGTAACCTTAATGTTCTTGCAACATAGCTTTTTGGGTGGAATAAAGTCATTGGCAATGAGATTTTTAAAACTGGAAAACCAAAACTGGTTGCTTAATGTTGTCACTGAGGGAGTGCGGAAAGGCTGAGTATTTGAGAAGGTCAGTTTAAGGGCACTGGCAAGCTTGCTCTGCAGTCTTTCCCATCTATGTATCATTCACTTTAGATGGCTCTGGGGTGGAGCTGAGGATGAGGGTCTTGAGATACAAGGGGGGGATCTGGGGTTGAGGGGTTCGGAGAGCAGGAGGAGGATCAGGGCTGTGGCAGGGGATTGGGGCATGGGGGGAGGGGGCTCAGAGGTGCAGGTTCCCAGTGACACTTACCGCAAGCAGTTCCTGGAAGCATGTTCCCCCTCCTGCTCTGAGGCGCAGTCTGCACGCTGCCACATCTGCAGGTGCCATCCCTGCAGCTCCTGTTGGCTGGGAACTGCGGCCAATGGGAGCTGCAGGGGCGGTGGCTGCGGACGGGACGGCGCGCAGAGCTGCCTGGCCAAGCCTCCACGTACTACTTAGGAGCTGGAGGGGGGATCATGCCGGCTGCTTCCTGGGAGCTGTGCGGAGCAGGGCAGACCCCTGACTTCATTCTCCGGCGGGAGCTGAGGGCCGGATTAAATGGTCTGACAGGCCGGATGTGGCCTTCGGGCTGTAGTTTGCCCACCTCTGATCTAGAGCCTCTGAATCCCAGACTTTTGAACTCCAGGCAACAATTCAGAGAGGAGGGGCTGTAATTGGGTCTAGCATAGAAACAGCTTGGCTCCAATTTGGGCCATAAATGGTTATTTTAGGAGGAGCAATTAAGGTGGGAGTCTTTCTTGGAACTGGAACAAAAACACTACTTTCAAGTTCATCAGCCAGAACATTTGATCAGTTATTCAACATCCTTTTCTGGCTGCATAACTGGTGTTGGTTCTACCTATATGTTCAAATTTAAATGTGCTTTTAGTAGAAAAGGTTTATAATTGCTTCATCCCATTAAGTTTCTAAGGAGTTGCCCTTTGCTAGAAGCCAAAGTGGTGTTCTCCATCACTTATTTATATAAAAGGTTATCTGTGTGAAAGTTCACTAAATTTGTCATTATCAAAAGAAAAATACTTTTTTCGAAAGAAATTAAGCACTTTTGTCAATAATGTAATTTGTTATACTATCACTGTTTTTAACTAAACAACTCCTGTTTGCCAACTAATGCTGCTACATGAATGGTGGTTAGATGGTCACCAAAAGCTTCAGTGGCGCAATAAGATTACCAAAGAAAGTCATAGACTGAACATCCAGCCAGACTGTCTTAAGGACTTACCTGGAGATCAGCTGGAGTGGTATTCGAGCTGCAAGGAGGCTGTGTCCCTTTGGAATTTGCATGGATGATGGTGATGATGGTGAATGATAGTATTGTATCACGTCCCAGTAAAATTGTATACCTGTTCATCTCCCCATAGAAAATCAAGTTCAGAAATAATAAAATGTGTTATAAGTAGTAGTTTAATTCAGAGAGTATTCCCATTACAAGGTAAGAAGGGAAATGTTGGCTTTTTTAAAGCAAACTCCTTGTAAAGTTATCAGTAAATACCACGATGAGTATATACATCTGGGTAATGAGCTTATTAGGCAGATATTGCCAAAAGTTTCCATAGCAGCTGCAGAAAAGTGATATGCCCCTTGTGGTGCAGTGCAAGTACATATTTACCTGTGTGTTGTAGATATTGTGCTGTGCAGTGGTTTCAGTATTATATATTCTATATTCAGCTCTAGCACAGGTTTCTAATGTGACCTTGGGCAAGTCACTTAGGCCCAGATCCTCGAAAGTATTTAGGTGCTTAACTTCCATCGATGCCAATGGAAGTTAGGAACCTAAATACCTTTCAGGATTTGGGCATTAGTACCTTGATCATGCACCATATTAATCAGTGGGAGTTTTACCATTGCCTTCAATGGGTGCAGGATTAAACTCTTGTCTCCATTTCCCCATTTGTGATAAGTGGAGACTTCTCTACTTCACAGAGGTGTTCTTTGGCTTAATGAAGATAAAGTGCTTTGAGATATTTGGATGGAAGATACTATAAAAGTGCAAAATATTGTATATGTAAAATAAAATTACAAACATTTTAACACACACTTTGAGAATAGTTACAACCAAAATCACCCCTTTATCTAGTTTTGTTCTCTGACTGCTGCGAGGAACCTCTCTCATCAGTAACTGAAATGCTTAGGTTTTCAACCTTTTTTCATTTCCGGACCCCTAAAAAATTTCAAATGGAGTTGTGGACCCATTTGGAAATCTTAGACATAGTCTGTGGAGCCCACAGGTTGAAAACCATTGTTCTGTGGTAAGGAAAACCTTTCACAGACCCCTTAGACATAGTCTTCAGGCCCCAGATTGAAATCCACTGACAAGGGAGATCTACTTCTGATGAAGGGCCAATCCTTGTTATAGAGAATTTGTAAAACACAGCAATTAGAAACCTGAAAGAGAATAGGACTTAAATCTCATGGAGGTCACCAAGAACTGAAACAACTTTCCTGTAGACCTGCACTGATTGAAGAAATGTTATTTTTTGGTAAATCACACTTAGATATATGGTAAGTGAATAAATTGAACCATGTGGACTAATGCTGATGGATTTAAATGGCTGCAGTGCAAGTTAAATGCTGAAGAAGTAGCCTCCAGCAGAATTTGCAGACACGTGGATGTCAGTAACATGGTTTATAGTACATCATTATAAAAGCCCCTTCCCTATAAAATTTCTTTCTATTGCTGAGAAGTAGCACCAATGCACAAACAGCTATGAACAGGTCAAGCCAACAGAGCTTATAACCCAAAGTGTATACTTGAAAAAGGCTGTGAGCAGCTGAAGAGAAAAGACCTTCTGGTGCTCATTGGAATGTGTATTACCTCCTCTCATGGGCAGTGGAAACTTTGGGCATGTTATTTCTGCATATGAAATATGAAGATGGGACCTGATGTAGAGTAAAAACATGACATGCCTACCCACAGTCAGTCCACACTTAGCGCTGGTCTGTTCTAAGGGCGGGGATTGACTTAAGATACGCAACTTCAGCTACAATAGAGTACTGGAGTCGACAGGAAGGTGCTCAGGGATCAATTAATCGACTCCTGATAGATCAATTGTTACCTGCTGATCTGGCGGGTAGTGTAGACCTGCCCATACAGGGTTCATATAACTGTGGCTCACCTCATAAACCAGATCCTAGAAATAGCATCCTGTTAGACCAGTGGTTCTTAACCTGGGGTGCATGCACCCCCTAGGGGGTGAGATGCCCTTTCTGAGGGGTGTGAGACATGCCAGATATTTTAGAAGGTAAAGCATCGAAAACAAATTAAGCACAGGCGCCTAAGTACAACTACTTTGTTTCATCAAACCTATGTATTTATTAACATACACTTTTACCATTACTGTAATATACAAACAAAAAATATATCTAAGTTTTAAGAACTGACCTACTTCAATGATTTTTGATAAGGGGTGTGAAAACATATTTTGATTTTTGATAAGGAGTGCGAGAACATATTTTGAGAACCGAAGGGATGCAGGCTGCAGTGAAGGTTAAGAACTACTGTATTAAACCAACTTCTGTGTGACAATGGGCAAGCCGTAGGATGTGATATAAAATGCCGATCTGGACTGAAGATTTTTGTTTTATTCTGAGCTTGATTTGCTTTCACAACTGAGCTCAAGGGTCCGGCAGAGTTTGTGAACAAAATGTATGTAGGGATCTGACTTTTCATTTTTTTTAAATTAATCTCTATTGCTATGTAGAAGACACAATCAAGGGGAAATGACTATATGGGAGGGAACAGTGAAACTTGCTATTGATAAATGTCAAATGCATAAGCAGAAAAATATTTTTCTGTGATCATTTTTAGCTACTGTAATCTTTGGTTTTATGAAAATAACGTATAAAATGTTCAGACTGATTTTTTTAGTTGTCCCTGTAAGCAAAGATATGCAAGATTCTGTTCAAGGAAACTTTCCAGATGAACATCAACTTTGAGGTTTTTGAATAGTTTACCTCAGTAGTTCTCAGCCATGAGTACATGTACCCCTGGGAGTACACACACGTTTTCCAGTAGGGGTTGGCTGGCTGTGGACAAAATTCAGGGAGGGCGAGGTAAAAATTTGCATCCTCTGAGCATGAAGGAGCCTTGGAGGAGGATGGTGGGGAAGAGAATATCTTCTAACGATAAAGCTCATTAGTGGGATGAATAATTTTTTCAGTACTTTAAGGCACACAATATACAGTTGAGGAAAGGCGCCTCCAGTGCCCAGAAGATGAGCCTTGAAAATGTATCTTGTATTTTGTGAGAAAGCAAAGCCAATGTGGTACACTTCAGCAATATTTAGCCATAGAGTTGATGTCAGTTGCTACCCTGAGAGGTAATCAGTGTTTACAGTTTGAGAAGCACAGTGTTCCAGAATAGCTTGACCTGCTCTTTTCTAAAGGCTGTTTTTCCATTCCTTTGACAAACTTTCTGATAACCGTGTGAAACTTGATTGGTGTAGCTGCTGCTTACTTGGTAAAAAGTAGAATGTTCATGCTTATCTTGTCTATCATTCCAGGAAACTGATGTTGGAGTAGCTCACAGTTTAGAATAATCATTGTGTGGATGGTTCTGGAACAGCTTTGTGCTTCAGACCAACTGTTCATTTTTTAAATAGAGCTAAACTTATAAATCTTTTCTGGTTACTCATTGCACAATGTGTACAAACAGAGTTTGAAGAAAATACTTCTTGGAGCAGAACTAGTGATTCATAACATGAGAAATACTGTAAATAATTTGAACGGTGTTTGATAGCTGCATCTTCAAGATCAAATAGAAAGATATTTAGAAAGCTTCCTTGACTGGGAAAGGAAAAACTCATTTTAAAAATATTACTATATACTCTTGTACAAGTTCCCACACAAAGGATGTTGAGAGGGATTGCTTGTAATGCTGCTTATTCACCAGAAAGCAGTGTATTTTGCTGCATTGTAATACAGTGCTCAAAAATGCTTCTCTAACCCTTAATTTCTTTATAAGCCTTTCTAATGTGATAGATCTTTCTGCGTTTGGCCCTGCTATATGTAAAGCATTTTTTGCCAAGAGGTTCTCTTGTACAAAGCTCTTAAACAAAATTTCTATTTTGTACATTCATTATTTTTTAAAATCATTTGTAGAAATTGAATGATAAATTTTCAAATGTGAATTTACTGTTGGTGAAATGCGTTATCAGCTTTAGGAATGAAATCATCCACAGAGCAATAATAGAACCGGTAGTAGCAGTGCAGCATTCTCTAAACTGCTCACCAGTGTGCGTCAACCTTGTTCTGGACGGATCTCTTCTAAGAATGAGAGGGTAGCCCAGTCTTTGTCCTTTCAGTCTGAAACTGTCAACAAAAAGACCAGTCTTGATGATGTGTAAATACACCTCTACCCTGATATAATGCGACCCGGTATAACACGGGTTCGATATAACATGGTAACCCCAGGGCTCCGGCAGCGGGGCTCAGGCGGCGCTTTAAAGGGCCCGGGGCTCTGGGTGGTGCAGGGAGCCCTGGGCCCTTTAAATCACCTCTGAAGCCCTGCTGCTGCTACCTCCGGGGCTCTGGCAGCAGGGCTTGAGTGGCGATTTAAAGGCCCTGGGGCTCCGGCTGCTCCAGGAACTGTTTAGTTCCCCGGACATTTTATTTTGTACCCAACAGGAAAGGTGAACTACTAACAAAACTGCTATTGGTGCCTTTCAAATGAGGGGCCCAACCCTGGAAATCTTTACCTTCTCTAGTTGTCATTATTAAGATGATTAGTACCACTGATTTCAATTGCAAGTGCAAAGGATTGTTGTTTGTGTGAGTTAAGAGCTACTCAAAGGAGTAAGAGGTTTGCAGGAAGTCCTCAGATTGTGAAGATACATTTTATGCATAGACATATCTATCAATAGATACATTCAGGTTGTAGAAAGCTCATAAACTTGATGTTGAATGTCAGGTTTTGCTACTGAAATGAGATTGTGGGTTTTTTTTAGTTTTGCTTTAGCAATTTCAGGAATTACTAAAAGGCAACTTTTAAACAGCTGCTACAGGAGCCTTGCAGCTGGTGTTCTAAGAACCAGTTTTGGCTTAGTGCTTAGTAGAAATAATCCTCTGAACCTTGAATCTTAGTAAACATATTTGTTTTAACACATGCTCATATTTTTATATAAAACACTCAAAGTATTTGTGTTAGTATGTTGCAGTCTTCATCAGAAATTAGAGCTAAAAAACTCCAATTGGCCATATACATAAGTCTTGAGTAAAATTACACTGCTAACCAGTTTTTCTACCTCCTAGGTGTTTGGCCATAGGTTTCTTTTTCCAGATGTTACCCAGTAGAATAATTTCTTAAATTAAGTGTCTTAGTGGTGGTTTTTGTTGAAGGAGACTAGCCACCCCCCATTGATGGTGTGTTTCAGCGTGCTGCCAGCTGTAGAAATACTTACAGTTTGATATATGGCAGGATTTCAGCTCACTTCCCCAGGCAATTCTTTCAAATGAGGGAAATCTCAAAATTTTACAGAGTGATTTTGTTTCACCTAGCAGTCCAGTTAGCTAATGGCTTTTGCTTATTAGCAGAAAGGAAGATACACACTCTCTAAAATTACCTTACTTTTCTTTTGGTTCTCCCAGCTGCTTTTTGATTTAACTGATTTCCCCTATTTCAGTTAGCTTATCCATTGTCATCTTTATTTCCTTCTCTAACCCTTTTTAGTTTGAAGTGTGTCTCTTATATGAGGGAAGAAGTTCCAGTAATCCCCTAGTTTCTCCTTTTTACTTCTTCCACTCCTTGTAAGTTCTGTGTGATAGTAACCCGTAAGCCTCAAACTAACATAACATCAGTTTCACACCTTTAGTTATGTCAGAGCAAATCTTTGTGTGGTCACATATTTTGGATTAAGAGTATCCTATTTGGATGTAATGGAAATTGATTTTTTACCAAATTAAATTACATCCAAAGAAATTACTCTTAACCTGACAGTAGGGTCCACACACAGACTTGCATCGAATATAACTAATCGTATAAAATAAAGCCAACATAGTTATATTGATTCCAGTTTGTATGCAGGCAGACAAGGAAGGCTGGATGAAGCCTGTAAACTCTTTCGATCTGGAAAGGGGGAGTCAACCAAGAGTGAGGTGTATTACCTCACTCTCCAGACAAAGGCTCGTGTGTTGTGTGTGGTACTCCTTTCCCCTACTCAGTGTAGAGCTGCATCTGGGCCCATTCTAATGGCTGTTTCTACTAGACCACTGGTGTAGCTATTGCACATGTTGTCAGTCTCCCTCCTTTTCTCACTTTTTTTCCTCTTCATCCCTTCTGATTTTCTTCTGTCTTCTCTTTTGGTCCATTTCCTCCTTTCTGGTTCCTTGTCCATTTTATGCCTAGAATGGCGCCCTTTGTACATAGGGCCTGTTCCTGTGCAATGCTGAGCTGCCTCATTTCTTGTTGGAAGTCTGTTGCTTAATGAATATTGCCTTTCATCGTTAACGTATTTAAAGCCAGATAAATCCCTGTTACTAAGGCTTTGTCTACACTAGCACTTTTGTCAGCAAAACTTCTGTCGGTCAGGGGTCTGAAAAAACACACTCGTGACTGACATACATTTCACCGACAAAAGCACCAGCGTGACCAGCGCGATGTTGGCAGGCGAGCGACTCCTGCCGACATAGAGAGGCTGCATAGGAGACTTCACAGTGGCACAGGTGCAGTGGTACAGCTGTCTGTAGTGTAGACAGCCTAAACTTCTCATTGATTGTGATTTTCCCATTTAATAAAAACAGCTATATATATTAAAACCTTTGTTTTCTTCTGACCAATTTGCTTTCTCTTTGCAGAAAAGATACAGTTTGGCAGTAGGCCCTCCCAAAAAAGATCCAAAAGTCAAAGGTGTCCATTCTGCAGCAGTGCAAGCTTTTCTGAGACGGAAAGAAGAAGAAATTAGGGAAAAAGGTAACTGTTAAAGTTGTTCTGAGTGTTCCCTACTGGAGGAGAACTTCTTCAGTGACTCTCTTTGGGACATTTTTACCCTACTCCTTACGTGCCTTTGAATATCATTGTTATAGGTCCCCGTTCTTTGGAATATCCTTACGTAATTGCTGTGGAGTCAGAACCCACTGTAGAGCAGTGATCCTCAGGGCTGCACACATTCTCATTTGTGAATCCAAATGTTTGCTCAGCAGCATTTACACATTTACTGTCAAAGCAGCCAGAAAGGACTAATAGCATGAACCAGGAGCGGGCACAAGGAATTGTTCTGAACTTTTGTACAGCTTTTAATATTGAATAAACTGTATTTAAGTATCTGAAAGTGACAAAAAGCCAGGATTCCTGTCTTTACATCACAACATTGTGCCTTTAAAAATTAGACACTTTAACCCCATCTGGATTAATTTTAAATCTTTTGGCTATAGACTTTATTCAAACCATTGGTGTTTTAAAGTTGTGTGTATGTTCCCTATAGTTGTTGTTGTTCAGACTGAATGATAGCCATGTTCTTCATAATATTTACTTAATCCCTCTAGAATTCTTCATCTCCAGAAATTTAGATTAGACATGACTGAAAAATCTTTTCCTGATATTCTTTTACAGAACTAGAGGCAAAAAGGAAGAAGGAGGAACTTCTAGCTAAGCGTATTGAACTGAAACATGATCGAAAAGCAAGAGCTATGGCTTCACGGACAAAGGACAACTTTTATGGCTATAATGGCATTCCCATTGAAGAGAAGCCTAAAAAGAGGCAGACTTGTGAAAATGTCAATCGATGCACAGATGCAGAATATATGACAGAAGATGAGGAAGAGCAATTTGAATACAGTCAGACTGAATCTGAGCATGAACCAGAGGAGTATGAAGAGAAACCATCCAAAGCTGCAGTGAAACCAAAGGCACTTCCCAAAAGTGCTCCTACCCCTATGAACTTTGTAGATCTTCTGAGGCTGGCTGAAAAAAAACAGTATGAACCAGTAGAAATAAAAGTAGTGAAAAAGACAGAAGAAAGGCCAAGAACAGCAGAAGAATTGAGAGAAAAAGAATTTTTGGACCGGAAAAACAAAAAAGGGGAAATCCAGAAAGAGAAAAAAAAACCTGAAAAAGAGATTAAGAATGTAACTGCATCAAGTTCTTCAAATAAAGTGTTTTCTCATAAAGAGTTTATAAATGCAAAACTTAGCAAAAACTCAGTGGATAAACGTTCCTCTTCAAAAGGCAGTTTCCCTTCTCAGTGTGGTCCTGATAAGAAATCCACTGGACCTGTGTTTAGCGACAAACATGCAAGGTCATCATCTTCCTCCAAATCCAGTCAAGTGGAAAAAGCAAAAGTTACACAAAATGAATCTTTAAAAAGCTCATCGAGAGGCATCCATAGTAAATCTTCAGTCAATGGAATAGGAAAATTTGGGTCAGGTGCACATACACCAAGTTCAAAAGCACCCACTAATGGGGCTCAGAAACTACAATCTGCTAAAGAACCTAGTCTGAAAAAATCTGCTTCTGTCCATACAAAACTGGGTAGTGCAACACCCCCTCAGCATGAAATTGTTAAAAATTCCAGCTCTGGGCGGCCGGGGAGCAGTGTGGGAATGGGCAGGCCCGGGCGGCCGGGGATCAGTGCAGGAACCGGTAGGCCGGCCAGCAGTGCGGGGACGGGCAGACCGGGGAGCAGTGCGGGGATGGGTGGACCCGGGCGGCCGGGGAGCAGTGCGGGGATGGGCAGGCCGGGGAGCAGTGTGGGAATGGGTGAGCCTGGACGGCCGAGGAGCAGTGTGAGGACAGGACCTGGAAAGTCAGGCAGTTCAAGCGTGGGACCTGGGCGACCAGGCAGCAGCTCAGTTGCACCTCCAAAACCTAAATGCACTGTTGTATCAGAAACAATCTCATCTAAAAATCTAGTCTCCAGACCAATTAATATACCAATGAATGGAACGAGACCTTCTCCAGGGCATAGACCAGTGTTTCATCCACAAGGTATGCTGTTTTCAGCAAATAATGTTTTGTGTAATAAATATGTTTCATGCATTATTTGTTCCACATTTCTGTTGTTGAAGTTGATCGGAATTGCCAGTGAATTGTAGATACACTTAGAAAAATCTGTCTAATAGCCAGAGTTGCATTCTGAAGAGTGCCACTAAATAGCAGTATGACTCTTTCTCTCCCCTTGCCTCTCATTGCAATATTTCTTTCCTTTTCACCTAACACTTACACCTAAGAAAATAAGATCCTTAGGTAGGTGAGGTCTTTTCCAGGGAAAGAGAAAGAACAAAATTAAAAAATAGAAAGGAAGGAGGGAGGAGTCCAACTGACCAAAAAAAAAAAAAAATGTAATTAGCTCTTTTCAGGTAACTTTTATAAACACGAGCTGCTTTTTAAGGATAGGTGGGTGAGTGGCAAAGGGGAGAGAAATGAAGGATTCCTGAGGTCCAGGTGCCATTTAAAATTGTGATTAATTAAATTTTAATAGTGCCTTCTGTTCAAGGATTTCAAAGCACTTCATAAACATTAGGCCCCACAACAAACCTGTGAAGTATGCGTAGTAAGTGTTGTCTGGATTTACTGTACCTTTTTGGCATGGGGAAGTGAAGTTTAAAAAATAAATTTCTTTGTAGTTGTAAATAGGATAGCACTTTTGCAAACCAGTGTATTTGAAATTCCATGGTTGAGCAAGTATGCAGGCATACATTTACCTTTCATTCTGGCAGTTCCTCTGGGATGCAGTTGACTATAATGATGGGAAACTTGGCTTATACGTGGCCCTTAGAGGAAATATTTCCTCTTGCTGAGACTCTTGGAATGTCCAAATCAGTTGTTTTTTTTAAAAACTCAGTCTGCGGCCCAGAGCTGCAAATTGTACTCCAAATCATAGGTATACCTGCACAGAGTCCAGTGAAATCATTTATTTATCAAGGAGAAATAAAAGGAGAGAAGTAAGGGGGAGGAGCATAAATAGAAAAATAATAATTTCAATAGTGAAGATTATTTTGTGACAAATGGGTTACAGAAGTTGTAAATATTTTTACTCTTTCTGTTTAGGTCTTCCAAGGCCTTCTCTTCCACCTATAAGTTATAAAAGGCAAATAGAAGATGATGAAGAGTATGATTCTGAAATGGACGATTTCATTGATGATGAAGGGCAACCCCAGGAAGAAATATCAAAACATATTCGAGAAATATTTGGCTATGATCGGAATAAGTAAGAGAAATTAAGATTAATTTTGTTTGACCAGCTCTTTTCTTCTGAAACTGTAAATTGTTAAACACTTTAGGGGAATTCTTTATTAGAGCTTCTTCTAACAGACTAGAACTGATCACAAAACTAAAAATTAATGGTAGCTTAGTTGCAAGTGATCATTACTTGATCACATTTAAAATGTGCAAACAGAAGAAAGTCCAAACCAGTAGTATATATATACTTGATGCTTTAACAGAGCCAACTTTAGAAAGCTGAAAAAAATTATGAGCCAAATCAGCTGGAGGGAAGAATTTAATCAGAAAAAATGTGAATGATAATTGAGGATCATTTAAAAATATCTTAGTAAATGCTCCAAAATCCACAATCCACCAACTGAGGTGGAAGGTCATAGTGGTTAAAAAAACCAATTTGATTTAGAGCAGAAGTGAAGACAACTCTGTGTGTGTGTGCGCGCGCGCGCGTGCGACTGAATAGCGTAGTGGTTAAGAGCGCCGCCCTTTGATACGAGAGACTGGGTTTCAAATCCCAGTTGGTACCCAACTTTCCAGTAGGGGTCCTTGGGCAAAAGACCCCCTAACGCTTCACCTGCCTACCTCAAATATGAGAGTGACACGAACTAGGAGAGTCATGCCGGCTCGGACGTCGCCCGGATTAACAAGGTCCGCGCCAGATGTTGAGGAACCAGGACAATCTGACGATAAGTGGGCTACTGGAACAAACCATTCATGGACGAG
>NC_133772.1:45243647-45262819 GCF_003597395.2 Chelonoidis abingdonii
ATATATATATATATATATAACAAATGGAAGAAAGGAGATGTTGACAGTGATGAATATAAATTGAAAGTTAGGAATTATAGAAAGTTGATAATGAAAGCAAAGGAACACAAGGAAAAATCTGTAGCCAGCAGAATTAAGGACAATAAGAAGGACTTTTTAAAATACTTTGGAAACAAAAAGAATCCTGACAATGTTATTGGTCTATTACTAGATGGAAATGGTAGAATTATCAATAATCAGAAAAGACAGAAGGGTTCAATAATAATCTTGTTCTGTATTTGGGAGGGAAACATGATATCATCTAATCACATGGTGATTATGCGCTTTCCATTCCACAAGTATTTCTGGAAGGTGTTAAACAGAAGCTACTAAAGTTAGACAGTTTTTAATCATCAGGTCTAGATAACTACCATCCAAGATTTTTTAAAAAAGCTTGCTAAGAAGCTCACTGGGCTGTTAATTTTGGTTTTCAATAAGTCTTAGAGCACTGGGGAAGTTCCAGAAGATGAGGAGAAAGCTGCTGATGTGTCAAGTTTTAAAAAGGGTAAATGGGATGTCCTGGGTAATTATAGGCCTGGCAGCCTAATGTGAGTCCCAGGCAAGATACTGGAGTGGGTGACATGGGTCTCAATTAACAAATACTTAAAGGAGGGAATGCAATTATGCAAATCAACATGGCTTTATGGGAGATAGATCAAACTGACTTGATATCTCTTTTTTTCTTGAGATTACAAGTTTGGTTGATAAAAGTAATAGTGTTGCATAATAAATTTAGACTTACGTAAGGTATTTGACTTGGTACTACATGACATTTTGATTAAAAAACTAGAATAATATAAAGTTTTGTAGTAATGAAACATAAATTAGAAAATTATCAATTCTTCTAGTTGCCGTATGTGATAATGGACAATACGTACTTCCAGCCCTGTGGTATTTAATGCTTTCTATGGACTGTCATGGACTCACAGATCGTGCTCACACTTGGCCCTGTGCGGTCCGTGGGGGGTGCCCCTTTCAGTGAGACAGCCCTTCTCGGGGGTCCACTCTCTCTCGGGGTCAGGCCCCTCTACCTCCTGGAGCCGCACCTCTCCGAGCCTTAGCACGTCTGTCTCTGCCGTGGGCCCCCTCCGGGAGTCCACGCACTCTGGACCCACTGGGCCTCTTCACCTCCAAAGGGGCTGATGAGTCCCACCCCCTGTGCATGCAAACCCTGGAAAAGACAGAAAACCCCAAGAAAACCCCCACTTCGTCACATGGACGCCTGTAGTATTTTACAATCTCTTCTAAATATTTATGCTCTATATTCAACATTATAGTATCTTGTTGCTCAAGTGTAAAGCTCTGTAGCTAGCTCTTCAATTTGTGTTAACTGTTCTGTCAGAGGGTCAGACCTCTGATATATTTGTTTCATAGAGCAATTAACATATGCACACACTGACCCAGAAATGAAACCTTTTATTTGCCTTGTTTCATACTCTGCCTCCTTTCTTAAGGTATACACTTCTACTCCAATATAACGTGACCTGATATAGCATGAATTTGGATATAACATTGTAAGATTTTTTTGGCTCCCAAGGACAGCGTTATATCGGGGTAGAGGTGTATTTTTAAATGTAATGATATTTCAGAAACCTCAGTTTTTCTTGATAAAACAACATTTTCTTTAACAGTGTGGCAACCTTAATAGAGCTGCCATGTAAGTGTAACCCACCGTATGAATTAATTAGTGTGAATAGTGTCAAGTGAACATTTTTGACCTGAAGATTTGTGAAGCAGAAGTATTATCCTCTTCTGCTTGCAGTTGTTCTTTCATAGCTGTCATTAAAATATCATGACAGTTCAACCACAAGAGGTGACCCCCCCTCAGACTGTTGAATTGTGTGAAGGAGGAAGCAGATGCCTACTTTGTTTCTACTTGACTTTCGTTTGTCTTTTTTTGTGGATGGGAAGGAAGGTGGGTAACTGAACAGTCCAAAGTCCCAGGTGAGGAAAAGAGCAAAACTATTCAAATAAGACATTAAAAAAACCTAGCATATTGTCAAGAGCTTTTCTTTTACAGTGTTGGGCTAGTGGCTCAAAGACTAAATCATATGGATACATTTTTTATTTTCTAATGAAAAATACTAGGAAGGATTTCAGCTTTTCCATATTATGCTGTGATGGACACCTGGACCTTCAACAGCAGGTCTGATATAGTTAGCACTGCAACAGAAACAAAACAGAATGAGCCATGTCAGGTGTTCTACATAGGACAGGACACGCTTTCTGTAATTCATTATTGAACATGGGTTAACAAATACTAGGTTAAGTAAGTTAAAGTATGCTTATTATTCAGCGGGTCAAAACTTGAGTTTAATTTTTTGGAGAAATGTAATAAGGTATATATCAGGATAGTCTTTTTTATTTTAAAAAATCTTGCCTATTCTTAATTCAACCATATGTATTAGTGTTTATTAGTTCTAATTTTTGTTTCTCATTATATTGGATTAAATATAAGTATTTTCTTTCAGATATAAAGATGAAAGTGATTATGCCTTACGTTACATGGAGAGCAGCTGGAAAGAGCAACAGAAAGAGGAAGCCAGGAGGTATGAATTAGATTTAAGTTTTGTTAGTAAGAATTTTCTTCTGCTTACTACTAGAACCTTTGTCATGCAGCTGAGTTAAAATGGACATTTTTCAGGTGAAATTTGGTCCTAAATATAAGCTTTGTGAAAATGAGCTTACATAAAACTTAAGGCCAAATGCCTTCCATAAGTGTCTTATAGTTCCAGTCAAAAAATGTTAACAAGCCTTGTGGTTTATCACTTAAATATTGTAGAATGGTGCTAATTCTTGAGAGCTGGGGAAGGGAATTGGCTAGTAAATGCATATATAAACATTGTCCAGACACAGAAATGCAAAATATAGTAATAATAAAATAATGAAAAAATGAAGCAGATTTTTTAATTTCAGGCATACATATCCGGGGGCGCTCTTTAGTGGCAATATATGACGCAGGCCAACAGTCTGTAGTAGACCTTTATCATCTGCATTGTTTGAAGGTGAATGTGGTGCAGTTATAAAATCTACTCAGTGTTTTACCCCAATTGCTGGGTACTGGGACTCGAACATAGAGACAGAGTTGCGCAAGTTTCCTGTTTTCATTATTGGGCCTTTACGTTGTCCTTTAAAAGATGTGTTAAGTATTGCATACTTGCAACTTCTCACCAAGGTTGGCCAGTAGGTCTTGATTGCTTCCTCAGGTACAGCTACTCTTCCCACAAAATTAGTCAACCTGCAATATGGCGTTACGGGGACCAACTGTCCAATTGATTACTTGAATGCTACACAGCAGCTGCTCTTCACCAGGTTGTGTGATTGGGACCATGAAACAAGGGTTTTTTGGTGTTGATCACCTGGCTCCATGTTCAACTGTTTTTGAAGGTTTAGATGCTCCCCTTAAAAGTCTAAGGGAAGAGTTGTATTAATTGTAAAGCACCTGTGCAAAATATCTTTTTCTCTCTACCCCAAAATGCTTTTAACCAAATATCCCAGGCTTGTTGTGCATCCTTCAAGTGGAGAGAGATCTTTCTAACCCAACAACCTAAAATTCTGGGTACCATGCAGCTTTTATTTAAAAAGAAAAATATTTTATGCCAAACTTCAATTATTTGAATACTTGGTGTATTTAATACTTTAACTTAAACTCTGAATTTGGGTTAGTTACTTTTTCTACATGAAAAAAAGAGCAGGAGTTATACACATTAATGTCTCCTGGGTAGCAGTATGTAAAGGATTTAGTATCTTCTCTTATTTGGCAGTTTGAGACTTGGTGTCCAAGAGGATCTGGAAGAGCTGAGACGTGAAGAGGAGGAATTGAAACGTAAGAAGCAGGCAAAGAAGCTGAGGACACGTTAACTGATTTACAGTGGTTTTGTTCTGTTTTTCTACTATCCTGGTCACTCCTTTGCCTCAATATTTCAGCTCCTCTTATAGTATAACTTTAGTTTTTATTTGCTTATTGGTGAGCAAGATAATATGTAAAGGGAGGAGAGGGCATAGAAAAACAAGGCTTTAGTTTGACCCTAAAATATTTATTTTTAATACTTGCCAGGGTTAATTTTTTACAAAAAGAAACTAATGCAGATTTTTGGAATAAAAGCTATTAATGAATGTTTCCATTGACTAAATTAGTTCAAAATGCCAGCAGAAATATTGACTAACTATGCACTGGCTTGCAAGATTTATGTGGGCCCATACACCAGTAAATCAGACTTGCATTCTTCATTTGACGTGGGGAAAAAAAAGATGAATGCCATTTATGTTACTTTTGAGAGATAAAAGTACTGCTTTGTGTCTTAAATCTCCTGGATTAGGATCCCTCAAAATATTGAAATATCATCTTTTGTTCAAAACAGCTTGGTTATAAATTTCAGCCATTGCCAGTAATGTTTAAAGCAATAAAATGATATGTTTTCCTGATTTGAGAACCTTGTGTCTTAACAAAAATAGTAATTAAACAGAAGAACCTTTGATTTCTAAAAAATGCTTGTCATTCATTATACCTTGCATTTAGCAGTGTGACCAAGTTTGCATTGGCATTTTTTATGTCTGGAATGTCAATGCCAATCGATTTCAGTAGAACACAAATAAACATTTTTCCTGGAAAACAGGAATTTGCAGTGTTTGTATATAACTAGTGCTTTTTAGCTCAAGCAAATGCTTAGGAATTTTTTTCTGCCCTGCAAATCTTAAAATTGATTTTACAGTTTCATCTGTTTTTACACATTGAGTGTACAGTACACTTATGTTTTCTCTTGCATTAAAAATCAGGTTCTTTTAAAATATGAAGCAGTTATTTATGCAAGCAGTTGCAAAGTCTGGAAGAGTACATTAGAATGAAGTTGTGTGAAATACAGAATTTTCAGATTTTTTTTATGATCAAGCCAAGATGCATTTGCAGTTCCTCTGAGATATCAAATAAATTTGCAGTTGTCATGCTGAATTCAACTAGTGAATACTTCTGATTTAATTTTAGCGAACCAAAAATTTAAATGTAATGTGTATCAAGAGTTCCGCCCTCTCTTTTGATGCCCATATTGCACCTTTATTTCAAGCTATGCACTACAAAGATAAGTTTCCTCTCAGTAAATAAGCATGTAAACAATAGGCACACAGTTCATCTAAATCTGCAGAGATTGCACTCTGGGTTCACAGCCCTAATCTAAGGATGCATTACTTTTTAGCCAGCATGCTACATAGTGTGTGGTCTCATCTATCACTACTCTACTCTGCTTCAAGTATTAGCTCTCCATTAGTAGTACTTCTACCATTAGATACTTGAACTGTTGCTAACTTCTAATGCTAGAAGCAGTTGGCAAAGTGTTACAAGGTTATTGGGGGTAAGTGGAAGAGACTGGCCAAGGAATAAGGAGGAGGTGGGGGAAGAGAAATTGCATGCAAAATGAATAGATACACAAGGAAGGAGGGAACTTAGCCTATCAGAAGGCATTTCTTGTCATTGCTGCCTCCAGAAACACCAATTCTGGCATCAAAGTGGAAGGACCAATATTGGCAGCAGGTGACCTGACTGACTCACTGTAAGGAAAAAAGGGGCATTGTCCCTATCATAAACTGTTTATGGCAGTGGTGAAGCATTCCATCTTTTCAACACATTTCTAAAACGAATGAACCCTTTGGATAGTGGTTACAGGTTTGTGTAGCAGTAATTGACAGAGATACCCAAACGAAGGTAATTACCAGTGCACCTCTGTATTTTTTTAAAAACTGTTACATTGCAGAACATAGAAACTGATCCATCTCTGTTGTACTTGCTATATATATATATATATATATACACACATACACACACACACGCACACACATGAGATGATGAAAGACACTGTAACCTGATTGGTTGATTATTTACGTGCCATTGTATGTTTGCTCTGCTTAACGGGACCAGCTGAATTGTTCGCTGTCGTTTCTAGAATTATCCACTCAAGACAGTGAATGTTGGGACCATGACCAAGTGGCTGTTCATTTTTTTAAACTGAATTGAACCTCTAGATCTTTGTCAGCCCAGATAACTATATTGGCCACGAACAATCATCTGAATTGTTGAAAACTTTGGAAATGAAAAACGTATTCACTGTTTGATCCACTGACATTTTTTAAAGTGTGTATTAAAAAATGACACTTCTTAAATATTCAGTTTAGAGCTAAATCTTCCTTTCAGATAAAAATAGGTGAAATAAAGCCCTGATTATCCTTTTTTACTTCTGTAATTGGCAGAGATGCTGTAATTACACTATTACAAGATTATTTCAACTCTTTTATCTTGAAAGCACCGTGTTGTCATTTGTCTTGTACAAAATGACTGGAATATCATCTCGATTGCCAGCCTTCCTCAAACACAGTACACCTTGTGCTGTATTTGTTCCCTCATAAAATAATTGTTAAAAATTTTTTGATATTTCATATAGAAATTTAATTCACTCTTTGCAGTCAAGACATACTTTCTCATAGCTAGTATGGGTTATTAATTTTTTTTAAACTTTGTACAAGTTACTAGATTTTAATTAACCTGTCTTTGTACATTTACTGCATTCTTACTGCTTGTAAATCAGCTAGGAAAGTACTAAAAAATTATTTTATATCCAAAAATCTATTTACTCTCTACCAGATAATTAATTTTATTTTGTTCATGTAGTCAATATCTGATGAGATTTCAAAAGACTTTGAAGTAAAAAACAAAGAAAACCCCATTGCCTATTCCTGCTTATAAGGATTACATGTTAAGCTAGTGACGTTCATCATAATTAAATATTTATTTTAGTTTTTAGATTTAAATTCAGTGTTTGAAGATGTGCCTTTTTTTTTTTTTTTTTTTTTTTTTTTTTTTTACTAAATTGAGTCTAAAAAAATCTATTCATGAATGTAGGAGTATACAAAAGTAAAGATTAGTCTGTTTCTGCTCTCACAGATGACAGATCTTTAAACTGGATAGTCTGAAATGATTAGTTTTTCATAAAATCTTTCCAGGTCAGGCTTCGACTGCACAATTACAGTAACTATTTCTTTACCTGTATTACTAAAAGAAATTAAGGGCACTTTGTATTAGACTTTTTGAAAATGTTTTGTATTTACAATTCAGCTGTGCTTATACATCACAGCACTGTCCTCAGGCGATCAGGGTAGTGCATCACAGGAAGCCTTAGTGTGCAGTGCTGTGCTTTAAAGTAGAAATTTTTCAAAGTAGATAGAAATCTGTTCACTTGAGTCTGGAATTATTTTTGTGTAAACCCCAAAATTGTGCAGGAAAACTTTTTTTTTTCAGTTTGAAACATAATTAGTATCTGAAACATATTTCCCAATGCAGCAGGAGGCCAAAACAGAGAGAGAAAATATATGGAGAGATACTGGTGATTAAATTGTGATGAATATACTTGACTTTTATTTATTCTGGTACGTGTGATGCGATATTGAATTGTCAGCGTGTAATTGAATGCTTTCTGGTTTAGCCTATCATTTTCTTTGGGGGGTTCATTTGTGCACAGTGTCTTTTTACAAAATGTGACAAATCAGGTAAAAACGTACATAGCTTAACTGTTTTCTGGGTGCTGTCGAGAAAGTGTATACTTTTACATATGCTGAGTGCAGATAAAAGTTTTGCATATTATGTATATAATAAATTACAGGTATTAAACATTTTATTTATCTTTGTCATTGGTTTGTATTAATTTATATACAATTTATGCTATTTTTTTCCTCCTAGACACCTTACAAGATACTAGGTGAGTCCCAGTTGCCCTAAAGGGGGAAGAAAGTGATCAGAAGTGCTCATATAGCTTACCTGAATGTGTGGAAATCTAGCAGAGTAACTCATCCATTCAGGAAAGCAAATTTTGAGACTGCACAGGGACAGGCCATTCCTCCACTCAGCGCTGACTCCATCCTTGTGCCCAATGTATTTATAATGAGTCTTTTTGCCTAGTTTTGCTGACAAAATGGTGCCCACAGGGGAAGTGGAGGAACAGTGAGCCATGTACAGTTTCAGGTCTGATTATGACAAAGCTTTTGTCCTGTTATGGACCATCTTCTGAAATATAAAAGATTTGGAGGCTGTTTCTCTATTGCCTCATCCCTCATGGTTGTTCACTTTTATGAAAATTAGGTGTATATCAGTACTGTTCTGATTTGGTAGCAATTTACGCTCCTTGCATGAGAGTAAATGAATACACAGGGTGCAAGGTAGTGGTAATCAGGCCATCTGCTTCCCTTTTTTGGGAGAACGGAATGGGTTAGTGCTTTTGGGGTACACTTAGAAGCAGAAACTTACTCCAGGGGAGGTCATATTTTGCCATTTTAACATTGAATAGTGTCCTGTTAATACCTTGTTTTGCTTTGAACCTGTGAGTTTCTAGGTTTTGTTTCCCTTTCTGCAGCTTAACTGCAAGTTAATTTATTTAAAATAATTTGTGAGATTTCTTGATCACTAGATTCTTGGTTACACTGAGCGTATTACATTGTAATTTTGTCTTTGTGCAGGGATGTAATTAGTTTCCTGGGGTAACTGGGCCTATTTAATGTCAAGCCTTCCCTGCCTGTGGCTGGCTTTTTATGGCTATAGTCAGTCAGCGGCTTTCCCCAGAACAGATCTGGTGCTCAGGTTGCCTTTGGAAACTTCATTTACAGCTCTCTGCACTGGTGTCAGCTGAACTGTTTCCATCCTCTCCCAACTGACCCCCCCCCCCCACCATTTCCTCTAGATTGGTAAGTTTTTCAGGTCATCCCATGCACTTCAGGTGCTGTTTGTGCCCAACTCCTCCATTTTCCTCTTTTGGTGAAAAGCAGGCCACTAGTGCTTATTTCCCCCCTCTGGATGGACTTGTCCTGTGGATTAAATTCGTTGAAGGCTGCCCTGTTGGTTGCTGTGGTGCGGGTGAATGCTTCGGCAGACTTGGCTCCATGTGCAGTGAGACTAGTAGCCAAGTCCATTTCAAAATGTTCTGCATATTTGCATGTTCACGGCAGATTGATATTGTAGAGGGAATAAGAGCTTTTTCTTTTAATAAGCACTGGGGCCCACTTGTGAATTTATTTGCACTCATCAAGCTAGGGTTTTAAGCCTTCTAATTGCTCAAATTTGGTGGCAGTGTTATAGTTTCTGACATTTGGTGCCACTGTACTTCTGCCCATTTTATATACATCAGACAAAGGATCTTGGTTTCTGGTGGTTTCGAGTCCTGTACACACTGGGTCTTTTGAATTGCTTGAGTTATGCCTGGTGGGTCTTGCCCACATGCTCAGGGTCTAACTGATCACCATATTTGGGGTCAGGAAGGAATTTTCCCTCAGGTCAGATTGGCAGAGACCCTGGGGGGGTTTCACCTTCCTCTGCAACATGGGGCACGAGTCACTTGCAAGTTTAAACTAGTGTAAATGGCAAATTCTTTGCACCTTGAAGTCTTTAAATCATGATTTGAGGACTTCAGTAACTCAGCCAGAGATTAGGGGTCTATTACAGGAGCGGGTGAGGTTCGGATTAGCTGATCGTGATGGTCCCTTCTGACCTTAAAGTCTGAGTCTATATGGCTGAGGCCACGTAATAAAAACCAGTCCTTTCCAGCACTCCTGTGTTACCACACTTGTTAAATGTGGTATTGGAAGTCTGCCGAGGTCAGAAGCATGTGCTGAATGTTCAGAGTAAGCAGCATAAGAGCTGGCTTGCATTTCAACTGATGTCTCAACATGCACTATGTTGCTGTCATCACAACCTGTTGGGGCCTGAAATTAGCTAATTGAGGGGTTTGGAATGTGTGGTTTGTAATTTTTTAAAAAATATGAAAAAGAAACTAGAATAAAGCATCTTTGCAGAAAATGTTTACTTACCAAATTCCTGTTTCCTATCTTTATGCACCAGCTGGGATTCCATGATTGTGATGTCAGCAGTGGGGACAACTTAACCTATTTAGCTGGTGCATTTAGCACATTGAGTCTTGACAGATAGGTTTTATTTATTTTGTGGAAGGGACTGGGTGTGTCATGGGACTGGCACTGGGACATATAGCGTCTTGAGATTATTGGTTTAAATCCAGTCTTGGTTGGTAGTGAGCAAAAGCAGTTTTTTAATGATGGCTCTGAGGTGATAAAAATGTTTAGTTATAGTCTAGGTCACATAAACCACAGCATCAACTGTCACCTTGCTGAATGCCCAGGACAGAGAGATCAAGGACAGGATGAGCAAAGAGACTGACCTACCCCTTCTTTGGAGAAGTCGGTGCTGCTTCTGCCTGTATTAACCTGGTCTTCATTTATCCCCAAGACTTCACCCTCTGAGACTGTCAATCAAATTTCATGCAATCTTAATATTTGTAAATTCAAATTTAGTAGTAACTTGGAATTTCAGTTCCATTGCTATTAGTTTAATTTGGACATTACATCACATCCTCAGAGGGTTCTCCCCCAAGAGAATGAGCTCATAGAGAATGTTATATCAAGATCACTGCTAACACATTTCCCAAATCATGGTCACTTACTATTCCGGAACGGCTCTAGGCACCAGCAAACCAAGCAGGTGCTTGGGGCAGCACAATTCCAGGGAGGTGTTTTTGTTGTTTTGTTTTGTTTTGCTTCTGCAGTTGCACTCTCGAGGTTTGTTTGTTTTTTTCGCTTGGGGCGGCAAAGAGACTAGAGCTGGCCCTGTTACTCTTGGGATTCTTTACCTTCAATATAGTTCTAAGATTAACATGGCTGGAGGTTTCTGATATGCAGATTTCAATAGAGGATTGAGATTAATATTGTGAGAACAAAATTAAAATATGGTGAAGATTTCACCTTTTTTCACAGTACGTACTTACACTGTTACACTGAATGAGTTTCAAGATTGCTAGTTGCTGAAGATAATGTGTTCTAGAGTTGTAGGCAGTTCCTTAAGCCTGATTTGCTGCTTTCTCAGCATCTGAGAAATTGTAGCTCATGTTCCATCTAATTAGGATGCCTTACACTTCTGTGTGAGGCCTCAAAGAAAGTACCTCTACCAGTACCTGATCCAGTACGTATTCCTTTCACAGAAAACACTTGCGAACTACAAAGAACTGGTTAAAATTCAAACCTGATTTTCAGTTGTCTTGAATCTGTGTAGAGTATCATCAAAAGCAGACTGTTTATTTCATCGAGACTTGTAACACCCAGCTTTAACAAATGTTCACTATGAACTGAGCTGTAATGCTTCCAAAAAAATCTCTCTAACAATGTAATAGTCTACTAAATTTTGTCTTACAATGTTCTTATGTACCTTCCAGTCTCACTTTTGTGCATGCAATGGTGAGCAATGATGTTCTGCATAGGCTGGGACTTGCATTTGTTGAAAAGGTAGTTTGTAATAAAAAAAAAAAAAGCCAAAAGGAGTTGAAGGCATAGTATGTCTTCCCAGTAAATACCAGTCATGCATATGTAAAAGAATCCCCAGGTGTCTGAAACATTTTCTAAGTTTTGGAGTCCTCTGCAGTTTGTTCATCAAGGACTCATACCCTCAAAGTGCTGAAATATCTGGCCTCTATTCAGCATAGGATTTAAACACAAGTTGGTCTACTGCAGGAGTGGGCAAATGTTTTGGCCTGAGAGCCAAATCGATTCCAGAACTGTATGGAAGGCCGAGTAGGGAAACCTGTGCCTCCCCAAACAGCCTGGCCCCTGCCCCCTCATAGGACCTCTCTGCCCCTAACTGCCCCCCTCCCCGGGACCTCACCCCCTATCCAACCCCCCTCTGCTCCATGTCCCCTGACTGCCCCAACCCCTATCCTCCCCCCAACCCCTGACAGGCCCCCTGGGACTCCCACGCCTATCCGACCCCCTCCCCCATTCCCAGTACCCTGACTGCCCCCTCCAGAACCTCTGCCCCAACCAACTGCCTCCTGTCCCCTGACTTCCCCATGGGACCTCCCTCCCCCTTATGCAACCGCTCCCCACCCACTTACCATGCTGCTCAGAGCAGCAGGACTGCCAGCCATGCCGCCCGGCTGGAGCCAGCCATGCCACCAACCTGCCCAGCAGGAACTCACAGCCCCACCGCCCAGAGCACTGGTGGCAGTGGCAAGCTGAGGGACAGCAAGGGAGAGGCCAGGGGCTAACCTCCCCAGCCAGCAGCTTAAAGGCCAAGCAGGATGGTCCCGTGGGCCGTAGTTTGCCCACCTCTGGTCTATTGACTTAATCAGGCCTACTCCTGCTTAAGTGGTTTGCTGGATTGGGACCAGTGTGTTTGGCAGTTTAGGATTCTATCCTGCAGAGTAAGTTTTCCCCAACCCCATTCTATTTGCTACATTTACAAACCATATATGAACTTTCACTTGCTATCATGGCTCGTACCATAATACAAAGCTAAATATTCCCCCAGAAATTGGAGATGAGAGAGAAATCTTTTCCACCCTTTTTTCTATAGCGGGTTACAGTTGGCTATACCCTCTGAATATATCCAGTCAGTATGGAGCCCCAAATCTCCCATGCTCTCTGGGTTAAGGAGGGCTGGGGTGTAAATCTAAGGGCTTGAGCAACTTTTACATAAATTATGACACAGTGGCATTCAATTGCTTTTCACTCTTGATACCAATAATAACTCTGCATTTAGTTGTGTCAGTGGCAGGACTGCATTCATTACTTTTTGTGTGAATCATCTTTCTTTTTCCAGCCAGAGTGAGTCTATAAACAAACACATGCACAATAGTGAATGCCCTGAGAAAGTAATAGTCAAATATTCTATTAGGACAGTGGTTTTCAACCTTTCTACATTAGCAAACTGCAAAAAAAAAAATTCAAATGGAGGTGTGGACCCCTTTGGAAATCTAGTCTTTAGATTCCCCAGGAGTCGGCGGACCTCAGGTTGAAAACCACTGTACTAGGAGTTATTTTGCTTAATGCAGGGGGAATGCTGGATCTCTCAAACTAACCTGGAACCGGCTTCAGAGACTATGGAATGCAGATGAAAATGTTTGCTACAAAGGAACAGCCAGATCCTCAGATGGGGTAAATTGGCATTGCTCTGTTGATTTCAACGGTGCTGCACATATTTATACCAGTTGAGGGTCAAGCCTGCAATTTTAATTTGCCCTCTCCTTAAAATGGTTATTTCAGAAAGCAACATGTTTCTGGCATTAACTCCAAGGGAGCTCCTCTCCTAAATCTGCATCTGCTCGAATTGCCAGAACGGGGCTATTAGCAATAATAACTAGCCAATGAGATGATTTGAGAAATAAAACTAAATTAATCAAGTATTCTACGTATAGTAGAAAAGATGAGGATTCTCGTATCATATTTGAAGAACGATGTTAGTCCGCTTGCAAGATAATCAATGTTAAGGAGTGGGTAAGAGAGTTTAGATGGGATTATGACCTGTTGAGTAAGTATTAGGATACTGCTCATCAATTATATCTAGGTAAAGTCTTGAGCCACAAAGCTCAGGTGGATTTTGAACATCCCCAAAGTTCAAGAAAGGTTTGGCTGGAGTTCAAAGTCAATGCAAATTGAAGTTTCAATACAAATTTATTCGATGATAGCCTAGCAGCCTTATCCAGAACAGGATCTTTCCTTTCATTCACATACTGCCTTTTCAGGAAATAAACTATGGAAATAGTAGACTATAGTATCACTACTCTGTTCTCTATGATCACTTAAGTTCAGAATGTCCTGGAAGCCTGTGCATATAAACTCAAAAATGGGTATTTCAAAGCCTGCTAACATAGTAATAAGGGTATTTATATCTACTAAAGCTTCCTGGCAACTTTTATTATGAAGCAAAGATTACATTATTTAAATTGTACAAGATGAAAACAATCAGTAGGAAACATTAGTAAAATCAATACGCTATTGTTCTGAGCTAAGAGTCCTTCGGAAACAAAAGGTTTTGAAACCTTCCTTAAAAGGAACTAATTTCATAGTCGTTCTCAAGTGAAAAATGAGGCATTCCGTAACACTAGTTGTCAGGACAAACATACAGACAGTACCTATTTTTTAAATGCAGCTGTCCTTCAGCTCTTGGACCTTCGAGAGTGGAGTTGAACTGAGAGAGCTGGAAACTAAAATAGCTGAGACTTGAGCTGCTAAATGCCGTAAAAGTTAAAACCTGAATCCTAAACTCAATAAGTGTCCATGTAAATAGACAGTGAGACTAACACAGACAGAATGCCATCAGCCACTGATAATCACAATCAAGCTGCTATATTCTGCACTAGTTTGTTTGTTTGTTTTTGCCCACAATGGAATGCTTTGACACAATCTAACATCAATGTCACAAAGGCCTCATGCATCATGGTGGTCAGAACAGTACATGAGAGAGAGAGAGAGAGATGGCTGCGGACTGGTCTGATCTGCCCTACTCACCAACTGCTACCTATCTGCTGCTTTTAGTCACTGAGTAAAAGCTATCTGAGGCTCTCTGAATCACACTATGCTTCTGAGGCAGTTCTCCAACAAAGTCTTGGGAGCTAGCCAAAGGTCACCATTCTTCAAACCCATGTTAGAAACTAATCAAACTTACATTAATTTCCCTGATATACTTGTACATAGTAGTTTGTATTTCAGGCAACTCCTTTCATTAATTGCTGCATTATGTATGAGGGGCAGATGTTCAAAGCTGCTGGTCCTATTCAAGAATAAGCACTACATTCAAGTTTGGCTCTACAATGGATTATTACTTCTCCTTTCCATATGGACTTGGTGATTGATTCATGGAGAAAATTGGAGGAACCAGGAAGCAGATCTTCAGTTGGTGTATGTTATCCACTGGTCTATTGAACTATGGAAATTTATACCAGCTGAAGAGATCTGCTTCCTGGTCTGCCAAAACCAGGGCTTGAATTGTCATCTAGTGAAATGAAGTGCTTAATATCTGAAATATGGAATGCTGTTAGTACCACTGATCTGTTTTAGTATGGGATGACTAACATTTCACTACAGGTTCACACTAGGTTTTATACTCATCCAACCTGATGGCAGGTGCAACAACTTCTTCAGTGATGTTCCCAAAACAAAAACCATCCAGAAAACTACAATCATTGTACACAGGAGTTCCCTACTAAAGATGCACTGCTTTTGCCAGACAAGTGTTATGTGCTAAGTGGTTGAAGCTAAAATGCCAGTTCTCAAAGAACTGACTTTAGCAGTCCAGCATGTTGGGTTTTTTGTGGTGGCTGTACAGTTGTGGACTTTGCATTGAAGGGAACTGTACACTGAAGTAAATTGTGACATAATTCATTACATAACAGTTGCCCAAAGAGCATGAAAACAAAATAACATCAGCAAAATAACAGCTGTGATGGCTAATTTTGTATATGCTACAAAACTGAATTGGTCTTTTTTCCTCATTTCCTTTGATCTTGGCTACTGCCCTTCCAACTGCCACGATGGATGCACAAAATGTCTAATTTGCAAGGAGATTCTGTTCCCTGCAGGCATATGTTACTATGAAATTACCTAGTTTGATTCATTGTTGCACTCTGATCCATCTTGTGTTTACTAGTAGATAAAGGGGGGTGTATATGCCATCAGACAAGGAATGGAATTTGTTGGCATTTATATTACAGGACTCCATGCAGATTCCCAAAACTGGCTTTAAGTCTGTACTTTGTGCTTAGACTCTGGGGACTGGCTTTCCGAAAGGCATGCTCCTCTGATAGCTGAAAGATCCATGGCGGTGTACTATCAGTCAAAGGCTTAGAACAAAAGAGGCAGATCAATACTTGGAATGGAGTCCGTTCATTTTTATTTACATATTTGTAACCCTAATAATATCGTATAGTTGTTTAAAAACCCATTATATGCTATAGTACCATCAACACAAAAGGAAAGAACTTCCTAAATGCTGAGTATTTTTTGAACATGGCCTAGTATCTGGTATTCTGTGCTTTGTTTTCATTACACAATCAGATATAACTGAAAGGCTTAGTCTAGCAGCATGTCTAAGGACTGGAAAGCAGAACAGCAGCAAGAGAAGTATTAATTTTCTCAGGGCCTATCTTTTGGGGGAGAACATTCTTTCATCCCAAGGACTGATGATCTTCCTCAGGGTTGCTCTTTATAGCATAGGAAATTTCAATGTATGCTTAGAAGTAGGCATTTGCTATTCTTGGATGCATCTGTTATTAGCCAGCAGGTGTGTGAATGTGGGTTCTTTGTAGTTTACATGATCTGTCTGTCCCCCTCCCCAGGACCTATCTATGGTATCTGGGTTTTGTATAACGGATGCTTCCTGTGCAACATATTCTTGGCTGGAAATTGCAAGGAATCTTATGCAGGCTATTAGGGAGAGTCTGACTAGGAACTTAAGGTCAATGAGAGTCTTTCCACTGACTATAATGTCTTTTGGATCAGGCCCATGGTCCTGTCTCCAAGATAGTCTACAACAGAGAAAAGTGGCAACTGTAGAAAATAAATGGGGAGGTGGGGAATACCTATTCAGAGATCTCTGTGTTTACTGTACTTTCCTTCAAATTGCTGATAACTGGAGTTATTTTGGTTGCAGACATGCTGAACCTTGAACTTACGTCCAGTGGGCAAATGCAGTGGCAGGGAGATGGACTAGAAGATCCAATTCCTTCATTCCATCTTTGTTTTTATGATTCTATGAAATGGCGTCTGTCAGCATTAAAAAGAGAGCATTGCTTAGAGATAACAGTCTAATAAGTAGCACTCTTACTAACAGCTCAGACTGCAATGAGCAGGAGTAGAGTTCAGTTACAGGTGCCAGGGCTACAGCAACTCTGCTCCAGAAATTAGTTTGATCACTAAACAGGAAGGCACCGGAAGAAACATTCTGTAAAAAAAAAAAAAAAAAAAAATAGTATTTCCGAAAAGAAAGAGAGAGATCTTCATCCTGAAACATCTAAATTATTTGATTCTGCCCTAAGCTATTCATTTCAAGAACTCCCTCATGTTATTTTAAGATATATTCCTCTACTACTGATCTCTGAGTAGTCCCTAAAGCATTTGACCCTGCTAACAAATGCCTGTGCTTACTCATTGTGAGAGATGCAGATTCTGCACCTGCTAGGAATGATGTGCTCTGTTTTTCACTGATGGTAGTAGGGATGACAAAAGGGCATTATTGTAATGTACATAGGGCTGTTCACTGTTCTTTCCTCCAAAAGCTTACTCTGACACAGGCAGAACAGAACACTTTATCACTAGAAAGGGTTCCTGGAAGAGGGAAATCGGTTTTATGTAAAGATACGAACGAGATATGACAGGTTGCTTAGCAAATTAGGAAGTGGGAGCCTGTTCAAAGCATAGCAACGTGGAAGAAGGTGTGGCTTGAGAAAGAGATGAATGGAACAATAAGCATGAAGGAGAGGAGGAAGAAATCTGCTATGTCAGGTCAAATGGCCTGCATTTTTGCAGGACCTTGAATGTAAGGGACTTGAATTTAAAGCAGTAAGAGGAGAATAATAGTGAAGAGATACAAGGAAAAAGTAATATGGTTGAAGCAGCTGGTGAAGATCATGAGGTTAGGAATAGAATTCTAGCACCAGAATGGACAAAGTAGCAATAATCAATGCAAGACTTGACCAGCCTTTGGATTCATCTAACAGTGGTGACAGGGAGGATTATGCTGATATTATGGATCCATGTTAGCATCTCTATAGGGGAAAACACCCATTGGGAAAAGATTTGAGACTGTTGCTCTTTTGAGTATTCAGTGCTTTAATACTACATTCATTATTAGATTCTATTTCAGACAGGTTCTTATTCCACATTGTTAATACCATCATATCTGAGCATTTTCCAGTATTGCATTAAGGGACATGACTAGCATCTGTCACTAATTGTTCTCTTTCCCTGTCCCCAGGGGGAGATGTGTATGGAGCAGTGTATTTTCTGGTAAAGTGTGTGTTTGTTGTTTGTTTTGGGGATGTTTCCTTTCCGTTATAGGTACAACTCTGAGACCCCCCGTAAATTCTATAAAAAACACAAATAACCCAAACCCCTTTTAATCTGAAATGTTGATCATGTGGCCTCTAGATAGAGGACAATACTTTCTGGACAGTTTGAGGTTAATTGGGTCAAGGCATTTTTGAGATATGCAAGTCCTAAGTCTATGAACAGTCTTCTGTTTTTAACATGAAATATGAAATACAGCTTGGTCTAAAAATTCCAAATATGGTTTTATTCATTTGGACTCAGTGACTACTACAGCCTTGAATACTTTGGCACGAGGTGAGGGGGGATGGAGTGGGAAGGTTGGGTTGTTAGTCTGGAGAACTTCACTATGAATATTTGAACCTATGAATATTCCACAGATTCCTTAGGGGTGTTTATAAAGTCTGCACGGTCTCTGAATACAAGTTTCATAAGCAGCAGAGAGATTCCAGGGCTGGGGTGCATCTAGTGCTGCAGTCAGGACTTCTACCTAGTGAATTCCACATACCCCACACCAATTTCATTTTGTAACTTCTGTAAGCTTTCCAATATTCCTATTTTATACCCTACTGAATCATGATATTATTGGAGAGAGAGAGAATGTACTTTGTCCCCATAAACAGACTCCCAGCTGCAGTAATGATGAAAGATAGGTGTGAGTGCACTAGCAAAGTGTATATTCTGGATTATCTCCTGGAGCAGAAAGATAACAACCCCTGGGAGTTGCCCTTCATCGTTCCCCTTTAATAAATTTCCGATGGTGAGCCCAAGGACTTCCAGAATGACCCCTTCACCAGTAGTTATCTAAGGAGTGCACAAACTCAGTGTTACCAAGTTTGTTACTTTGGCTGGTGAGAAACAGATAACCAAGCAAATACTATTTATTTAGCAGAGAAGATACAAGTATTGTGGGTTTGAGCATTCCAGTTTGATTTTTAAATGGATTTTTAGGCCTCGTGCTCTTGAGTTTGTGCACTGGAATGCTGGTTATCTGTTTCTCACCAGCCAAAGTAATAAAAAAATCAATCACATGGGGGCAAGACAAGCAAGGCAATGTTGTTAGGTTGTTTTTTTTAAAAAAAAAACAAACAAACTGTGGCAAATTGCCGGTATTGTTCTCTGGGTCTCGCGCTTTTTCTTCTCTGGGGTAGGTTCAGGGCGATATTGCTTGCCTCTGAACCAGTTCTTAATCACTCCCCTAGTGTCCTTGGAGGAGGGGAGTGGAGAGGGAGGGACCTGGGCCCGCCCTCTACTCCAGGTCCCAACCCAGGGGCCCTGGG
>NC_133772.1:45270630-45299617 GCF_003597395.2 Chelonoidis abingdonii
TGCTCTAATTGGCCACAGCTGTTCTAGTTAATCTAAAGCAAACCTTCCTCCCTTGGCAGGGAATAAGGCCCCCTGCTAACACTCTTATGCTGCCCTCTGGCCATGCTGTATCACAAAACACACACAGCTAAATAGTCTTGAGTCAGTCAATAGGCTCTTAGTCAGCAATGTTCACCTTGGGAAAGATCTTCCAGGAGCCCAAAACAAAGGGAACAACCATCCAGCTTGTGTGCAGCATCCTCCACAGATGCACCGTGGCCTGCCCTGTCCTGGATGTCCCAGGCATGGTCTGTTTTGGTGCAGGGAACCACACCACACCTGGATCTATTAAGCTGATTCCCAAGACGATGTGGGAGCCCAAAGGCATCTAGACAATTCCTCCTGATGATGATGTGGGAGTTCTTGATAATGGTAGAGTGTTCACCACTGTCTAGACAGGATTTCTGCTATGCAGTTGGTGGCTTGCAGGGTGTTGTCAAGGTTCCTTCCCCACTCTGGACTTTAGAGTACAGATATGAGGACCTGTATGTGAACTCTTAAACTGAATTACCAGCTTAGATCTAGTTTTGCTGCTGCCACTCCCAAATACTAACTCCCTTCCCTGGATAGTCTTGAGAGACTTCTTCACCAAGTTCCTGGTGAACACCGATCCAACCCCTTGGATCTTAACAAGGAGAATTTAACCATCACCCCTTGTTTCCCCCACCAATTCCTGGTGAGTCCAGATCCAATCTCCTTGGATCTTACAACAAGGAAAAATAAACCAGGTTCTTAAAAAGAAGACTTTTAATTAAAGAAATAAAGGTAAAAATCATCTCTGTAAAATCAGGATGGAAAATAACTTTACAGGGTAATCAGATTCGTAGAACCTAGAGGAACCCCCTCTAGCTTTAGGTTCAAAGTTACAGCAAACAGAAGTAAATCCTCTTAGCAAAAAGGAACATTTACAAGTTGAGAAAACTAACACGCCTTGCCTGGCTGTTACTTACAAGTTTGAAATATGAGAGAGTGGTTCAGAAAGATTTGGAGAGCATGGATTTATGTCGGTTCCTCTTAGTCCCAAGAGCAAACCCCAAAACAAAGAGCATACAAACAAAAGCTTTCCCCCCACCAAGATTTGAAAGTATCTTGTCCCCTTATTGGTCCTTTGGGTCAGGTGTCAGCCAGGTTACCAGAGCTGCTTAACCCTTTACAGGTAAAAGGATTTTGGTGTCTCTGGCCAGGAGGGATTTTTTAGTATTGTACACAGGAGGGCTGTTCCCTTCCCTTTATAGTTATGACAGGTGTGCATCCTATATATTAGGGGTGGGCAAACTTTTTGGCCTGAGGGTCACATCTGGAAATATAAATTGTATGGCGGGCCATGAATGCTCACAAAATTGGGCTTGGGGTGCAGGAGCCGGTGAGGGCTCTGGTTTGGGATGCGGGCTCTGGGGTGGGTCCAGAAATGAATTCAAGGTGCAGGTGGGGACTCGGGGCTGTGGGAGTGGGGTGCAGAAAGGGGTGCAGGCTTCGGCTGGGGGTGCGGGTTCTGGGGTCGGACTAGAGATGAGGGGTTTGGTGTGCAGGAGGGTGCTCTGGGCTGGGTTCGGAGGGTAGGAAGGGGATCAGGGCTGGGGCAGGGGGTTGAGGCACAGGGAGAGGCTCAGGGGTGCAGGCTCCAGGTGACTTAGCTCAAGTGGCTCTCTGGCTCCTATGTGAGGTGCAGCAAGGTGGCTCTGCATGCTGACCTATCTGCAGGCACCGCCCCCACAGCTCCCATTGGCTTCAGTTCCCAGCCACTGGGAACTGCAGAGGTGGCACTTGGGGCAGGGGCAGCGTGCAGAGCAGAATCTGCTGTGCTGCCCCTATGGTGTAGGAACTGCAGGAGGTCCATGCCACTGCTTCCGGGATCCACATGGAGTGGCCCCTGACCTTGCTCTCTGGCTGGAGCGGGGCAAGTCCGAGACTGTGCCCCCCAGAGGGAACTTGAGGGCTGGATTAAAACAGCTGGCAGGCCAGTGATATTGGCCATAGTGCTGTAGACACCAGAGGTCCCCAAGGCAAACAACAGTGATTCGTGCCCGGAGTGCTTTAGCGCCAATAAACACCCCGAGATAGAGAAGTAGTACACAAATTTATTTGGGATCCCAAAGCGGAGCTAGGAGACTTAGTACGCCTCAGATCCAGCCCACCGAAAACAAGCAGTCTGTTCCTTTATATCCATGAGAACTTTTCTCGCTGACTAGCAAGCCCCTCTTTCCCCTCCCTCTTCTGTCCAGCTGCAGCATTCCTTTCTCACACACTTCGTCTTCCCCCTCCCTCTCCCCCTTTCTGCTGCAGAGACATGTATGCTGTATCTAAAACCGACCTTGAAACTTGCTTCAATTTAGCTTCAGTGTATTACAGCAGGGAACTGGCTGTTATAATCAGAAAACTAACTGCTGACATTACATTTTACAGCTTTTAACACATTAGGTTACATTAGCTTACACAAAGTGTTAAACATGGAGGAACAATGGTTCATTGAGGCCTGAGCAGGAGGGCTTTATCGACACTCATGGTCTTCCATTTTCCCGAGTTACCTAGATTTATGCCTAGTGACACCAACAATAGTTTGCCCATCCCTGCTATCTCTCCTTGAACACTGGCAAAGGTGGCATTTGCTGTCCTTTGGTGCTCAGTTTGTTGGCTGTAGTCTGACACCCGCTGTTATGTGGGGGGGACGGGACTATTAGGCTGGCTTCAGTGTGCCAGTTAGCCTTCTCCAGTTAAGCTGTGTCCAGTAGCCAAGTGTGGGCAGAGTTCAACTAACTGAGCAGCAGAGAGGGAGCCCGGAACAAGGTAATGTCCCAGGAACAGAAAGCTGGATGCACCCACACTTTGGCTACAGCTAGCAGCCCCGCGCTGCACTGCAGGGCAAGCCTGGCAGCGCTGGGCCCTTAGGATGTGGACTGGACAGCACGTGTCCAGCCAACACATGGCAGACTCCTTAGTCACCTTCTACCCTGGCTCAGTTTGCGTGGGAGGGGCGGGGGTAGCCTGGCACGAGTGGGCCGAACTCAGCCTGCGTGGGAAGAGCCGCGGTAGCCCGGCACGGGCCGGGATCGCTGGCCCGCACCAACCGGTCGCTCCCGCCCGGGGACATAAGATGACCGGCCAGCGCCGCGGCGCGCGCGCGCCTCCCAGGGGTGGCGCAGGGGGTTTGGTTCCTGGCGGCTGCCGTCCAGGCCGGGCGCAGCAGGAAGCGCGGGGAGGTGCCGCCGTGATGGAGTTCTCCGAGGAGACGCTCAGGACGCAGCTGGTTAAGGTGTGCGCGCGCGCCGAGCTCCCGCCTCTCCCGGCGGCAGGGCCTGGCCCCCGGCAGCCACGCGCTGCCCCTGGTTGGGCTGGGTGGGGGCGCGTGGCTCGCTGCCACGCCTGTGCGAGGCGAAGGGGTACAGGCCTGTGCCGCTCTAGGAGCCGACGGGAGGGAGCGGGCATCAGTGGGCGGGGAACTCCGGGTCACCCCCACCCCAGAGTGTACGCGCACCGCCGGCTCACCCCGTGCATCACCTCCCAGCCTCCCTAGTGCAGTGGCTGTCAAACTTGTTTACTGGTGACCCCTTTCACCTAGCACTTTTTAATATATTTAACACCATTGTAACTGCTGGAGGCAAAGCAGGGTTTGGGGTGGAGGTTGACAGCTTGTGACTCCTCCATGTAATAACCTCCTGACCCTTTGTGGAGTCCCAACCCTCAGCTTAATGAGAACCCTGCCCTAGTGCATCTGCATCCCTGCTCATCCCTCCCTAAGTGCACCCTCTGTTCAGCCCCCCACTCGGATGCCCAAGTGTACTATTTTCTCATTTTTCCAGTGTAGCTACTAGTTCATTGAACCAAAGTTGCGCTGCAGTTGTATGATGCTTAGGTGCCAGCGCTGGGGTGTCAGTTCAAATTTCCCATGATCTGGAGCATAGTATCAAAATACTGGAAGTGTGAACAGTCCCAGATTTGCAAAATTGTTGGGGAGGATAAAGAATCTGGAGGGCAGCTTATGGAGAGGGAATGGTCCAAAGGAAATATCTGAGGTCTGGTTTTGAAAAGATATTAGCTCTCACCAATAACTATATTCATACCACATTTCAAACTTTAGCAGTTCCTGCTGTAAATCTACCTTAAAATTTATTTTTTTAAAGAAATGTTTGGGTTTTTCCTCTACCCTCACCCTACTTAACAACTATATGGATTTTGCTTGACCTCTTCAAGATAATTGACTTATGGATGGAGACTAAGCACTTAACATTTCAATCCAAAAGGTGAATTTTTCAGGCACTTTAATATGTTTGTGAAAAAATGGTTATGAAAGCCCTTTAAAATGTGAAAGCCATTATAGAGTTTGCTGTTAGCAAACAATGTAATTATTTGGCTTCAAGTTTTTCATATATATTTTACAAATATATAATTGAAGATGTTGGTATGCAGATAAGATTATGCATGCCATGGAGCAATCTGTTTGAGAATTAATTTACTGGCAGAACTGTTTGTTATAGGTAATTATTAGCTGCCTCCTCTTGCCTTCTCTTCTCTTATTCTTCCCCACCTATCCTGTGCAACCAAAGAAGTAGTCCTTTCAAGTTGAAACATCCTTTTATTTGTGTACAGTATAAATTCCGGGACCTGACCATAGAAGAACTGAAGAATGTTGTTAAGATCTACCCAAACTTCAGATTCTCCATGGATACATACAGTAAGAATCTGATCTAGTTACTTTGTGTTTTTTGACAGTTGATGATTATGTGGAACTCTGACTTTTCATAGGTTCTCTATCTACACTGAAATTTATCTAAATTACTGTCATTTTCAGTTTGTCTTCCTCACTTGATATCATGTGATTTTTTTCAGTAGTTCATTTCCTACAGTACTTGTTGTAAGTTATCTTCACCAAACTAATCAGTATTTTTTTTAAAAAAATGAATAAATTATGACACATCAGTGATTATACAAATTGATAATTTAAAGGATTCCATGTTACTGTTCCAGTTCACTTAAGCAAATTTAAACATAGTTTGATGGATTTACATTGTTAAAAGTAAAAACAAAGAGGAGTCCTTGTGGCACCTTAGAGACTAACAAATTTATTTCGGAATAAGCTTTCATGGGCTAAAACTCACTTCATCAGACGCATGGAGTGGAAAATACAGTAGCAGCTATATATACACTCAGTACATGAAAAGATGGGAGTTGCCTTCCTGAATGTCCCCCAGCTAGAAGAAAAGTCCTATTGACACTAGCCTTACAGAGAACGAAGAAGAGCAGAGGCCCCTTTTGGGAGGGATGTGCAAGCTGATAAAGCACTGTAACTTGAGACCACAATGGAGAAGGTCAACAAGATGCACATAAAGTTTCTTTAGTTCTGCAGCTGTCATTACTCTTCCAATAAAGAGTGATACCAAAGGAATAAACAAATAAAGTAACATTCTGGTTTTTTTTTTTTAAAAAGGGAGGGGGGATGGTCACCTGGGTGAGTTAAATTACTATGTGTACGTGGTGGGCAAACTACAACCCCGGGGGCCACATCCAGCCCTTCAGACATATTAATCCAACCCTCAAGCTGTAACCGGGGAGCAGGATCTGGGGCTTGCCCGCTCCACCTATTCTGTGGCTCTGCATGGCTCCCGGAAGCAGCGGCATGTCCCCCCTCTGGCTTTCACGTGTAGGGGCAGCCAGGGGGCTCTGTATGCTGTACCCACTCCACTTGTTGGCTCTGCAGCTCCCATTGGCCAAGAACTGCAGCCAGTGGGAGCTGCAGGGGCGGCGCCTGCAGTCGGGGCAGCATGCAGATGCAGAGCCATTTGGCTGCGTCTCTGCATAAGAGCCAGAAGGAGGGACATGCTGCTGCTTCCAGGCATTGTTTGAGGTAAGTGTCACCCGGAGGCTGCACCCCTGACTCCCTCCTGTACCCCAGCCCCCTTTCCTAGTCCTGATCCCCCTTCTGCCCTCTTAAGCCCCTTGGTCCCAACCCAGAGCACCCTCCTGCACCTGCAACCCCAGCTGGAACCCTCACCGCCCCCCGCACTCCAACCCCTTGCCCCAGTCCAGAGCCCCCTTCCACACCCTGAACTCATTTCTGGCTCCACCTCAGAGCCCTCATCCCCTCTCACACCTTAACCCCCAATTTTGTGAACATTCGTGGCCCACCATACAATTTCCATACCCAGATGTGGCCCTCGGTCCAAAAAGTCGGCCCTGATCTAAAGTACAAGGAAATAATCTTTGCAGTCACATTTCACTGGTACGTGTCCATTTTCAGCATACATCTTAGAGTTGGAATCAGTAGTTATTTAAATGTGGAATGAAGCAGTATGGGTAATACTTAGAATTTTGTATTTTTAAAAACAAAAATCCTCTAACCACTTTAAAAAACAAACAAACTTGTTCTCAATTTCAGCTTTCAAAGACGGATCTCTTAAAGACCTCTTGAATTTTAGTGGCACTATTCCAGTGAAATATCAGGGTAAGGTTAACAACTGATTGTATTTTCTATACCAATGCCAAATACCATGGTAAGACATTGTGTACATTTAACAGTATATCTTCCTGATTAGTCACGTAGAGTCTTGGAAAAGGCTTCTAATTTAGTACAGCCAAGAAGGCAGAAATATCATTATTTCCTTTGCAAAGATGGGTGAACTGGAGAGTCTCGATATGCCACACAAGAGTTGGATTAAGATCTCTCTCTGGATAACTTGGACTGGGCTTGAAAAATCCACTTGCTTTGGTCATCAGTGTCTGGGGTCAAAGCTATAACTGTTTTATTTTGGTTTTTTAAGATAATTTCCATATGTGAACATAGTGTAAAATGATCCAGTGCTATCTAAATATGCAGATAGACAGCTCCAGTGCCTCTGCTGCTGTTCATAGCTGGTCAAGCTGCAGCAGTTGCTAATCACCAGAACAGGGGTAGTCAGTAGACAGCCTGTAGGCCAAATCTGGACTGCCAGACTCTTTTGAACAGACCCCAAAATCTTTTTATTTACTTATCTTTTTTTTTTTTTAATTTTCTCTGGAGTCTGGGCTATCCTTTGACCAAGAAATTTGGACCTTGACAAAAAATAGACTATCCCTGGTCCAGAGTCTTGGGGGAAGGAAGAAGCTCTGAGGAACAGCAGTGGGTGGCTCTAGAACCCTTGTCTGGGGTGGTGGAACAACTTGAACAAAGGCTGAGGAAAGGATAGAGAACAGAGATCTCTCCTCACTCTTGCAGTAGGCAGGAGGCCATGAGGTGAGAGGGGAGAAAATGGAAAGGAAGAGTGCGCCTCTCCTTACCATCAGCCAAAGGATTGAAGTGTGAGATCACTTCTAAAAATATTTTAAGTAAAGTTGATTGACAGGTAAATTCTGTACACTAATGTTTTATTCATTTACATTTCTGGGGTTAAATTGCTTTAGTAGTGGGAATGGCAACGTGGCCACCTTCAAACAGGATTACATTAATGTGAACCAGAAACCTTTTAGTTTGTGCCTGGAGCGTCTACACAGAGGAGTTACAACCTTTGTAGTCCAAACTGCAGGGCAGTGTGGATGCCCTAAAAGTTGACGTACTCCCAGTTTCATACCCTAGCTTGCCACACACTAACCATATAGACAAGCCCTCAATTTACCTAAATCAACATTAGTCACTTTTATTCTAAAATAAGAGTGCCCTCACATAGACTTTCCCTGCAATAACTAACTACGTATTAGAAAAGTGATTTAGTTAACTAAGTGCAAGACTGTGTAGATGAGCCCCTTAGTCCTCAGGCTGGTAGGTGTTGGGTAAAGTCTTCATGCCCTGTACTTGGATATGCAATGTCCCCAGATAATTAGGACTCTTCCTTGAACTTTCTGTCTTTGAAGTCTAATCATAAAGCACTTAATAGAGTCTCCTCCTCATTAGCTCTTTGTTTCCAAGGTTATATAAACCCTAGAAAAGTAAATAGATTGCTCTAAGTTCCTTTGATCTGACAGACTTATTTGCTGGCAGAGCTCTGTAAAAGAAATGCTTTATATTTGACAGGATTTCAGTCAATGATACTTAATATAGCAGGTTTGGTAGGGATAGTATAAATCAATAGCATAAATAATCAAAGCAAATAAAGTGCTATATTTTAAGAAAAACTGAATACACAATCATGTTTTCAGCATGCCTTCAAAATGCGGAGGTCATAATGCTTTTTGTTCTGTGTCTAACAGGTAATTCCTATAACATACCAATTTGTTTGTGGATTTTGGATTCTCATCCTTTTGCTCCTCCCATTTGCTTGCTGAAACCAACTATAAACATGGAAATCTCTGTGGGAAAACATGTAGATGCACATGGCAGGATATACTTGCCCTATCTACAAAACTGGAGCCATGTAAGGAAAAACAAATTGAAGGAAGAATACATTATATTACATACTAATTAATGCTAATTTTTTTCTCTTTGCCTACATTGGTTAATCTTAAATGTACAGTCAATGACTATAGAGACAGAAGCAGAAGGTTGTTTCCCTTTAAGTAGTAGCCTTCAGCCTGTCAGATATTATTATAAGGAAATAATTTTAAACTGAGGGGAAAAAGGGGGATTAAAGTTGTTTCTGTTAGAAAGAAGGATAAACCAGTTAAAGAAAATGTGTCAAACATCTGTTAGTGCTGTGAACAATGTCCAGAATTGTGTAAGATGAGGTTATATTTAGCAAGTGCAGTTTTTCAGTAAAATTACAGTAACTGATGTAATAGCTTTGTCTCAGGTATGGACATTATTGCAAAATGGACATTGTTTGTTTTTCTGGGAGTGACATATATAGAAAGTCCAAAAGCCACTTTAGTTGCCAAGTGGATATCTTCTATGAAATGCAGTACATAGGTTACTTTAAACATGTGGTTGTCAGGCCACAAAAAATAATTTAATGAAATCTTTTTTGTTTTGTTTTTTTCAGCTAACTTTTTAAGATAAGTAAAACAAAGCTACTGAGTTTTGGAGGGGGAGGAAAGGGGGTGATGGGTGTCATTTTCCTACTTAATGAGATGGGAATCTGTACCTGGAAATTACTGATTCACGTCCAGTCCTTATTTAGCTAAAAGGTCCATTGACCTCAATGAAAGCTTTGTCCAAATAAAGAATGCAAGATCAGGCTCTGATGCACCTAGCCTGCATCTTCTCTAATGAGTTTTGCTTTTTTTCTTGCTATGAAGTAGGCTATGTTTTTGCTACAGGCTTCTGCTGGTATGGGTGTGAATATCTGTGATTTGTGACTGACAGAGCTGTGCCAGCAGAAGCCTCTAATGTAGGCACAATTATACTGACAAAACTCTTTCAATGGTATAGCTTGTTTTGCTTATGGGAGTTAGTTTTATTATTCTGGAACAAAGGCTTTGCTGGTTTGCTGCATCCACACTGGGAGTGCTTTGCCAGTAAAGTTATTCCTATACCAATAAAGTGCTCCGTGTGGATATAGCCTTAACCTGTATTTAGTAATAAATGCTACTGTATCGGAGGCTTTCACATGTCCAATTGAGTTGGTGTTTGGTATCTTTAATTCAGTCTCTCTAGTCTCCACTTTTCTAATCCATACTCCCATAGTTACACATTTATATTTGTATTAATAAGGTATTAAAAATAAAATAGAAATATACTCACTGGCAGTGCTTCCTTTCCTCTATCTTAAAAGTTGGTTTGAAAGGTTGATATTTATAGTTGGGCTAAATGTATACAGGGATTCTTGATACCTGCTAATAAATTGCTGCAGTTTATGGGCATGCTGTTTTATCATGATTACTAGTAAAGATTGTAAGTCTTCTCCTGTACATATGTATTCCAGCCAAAGTCAGTTATCATTGGATTAATCAAAGAAATGATTGAAAAGTTTGAGGAAGAGCTACCTCTGTATTCAGTATCATCTTCTGATGAAGCCAAGCAGTTAGAACTGCTATCCTATATTGCAAAGATAACTGCAGGTATGTAATTTTTTAGCAGATCTGAATCAATATCTGTTCTATCTATGCTTTTAGCTATTTTTATTTTATCTTTTCAAGGTGGACAATAAATATTACTTAAAACCTGTAGTGCTTACATTTTCCGAAAACTAATTATTTTTCCTTTACCTTTCTGAGGGCATAGCTGATTTACATGTTCTCTTACGGATAATGAAATTTAAAACCGTCTTTCAATCTTTTAAAAACACTTTCTGCAGTAGTATACATTGGTGCATGTAGTAGCATCAAAGGGATTATTATTATTTGTATTGTGGTAATGCCTACAGTTGCCAACCAAGATTGTACTAGATGGCTTACCTATATGGAGCTCACTAAATATTGCTTAGTGAGCTTTAATGTTAGTACTGTTTCAAATAGTGCTAACATAGCACTAGGAAATCCTAGTGCACAGCACCAGGCTAGTGCACAGCAACATGGACCAATTAATGTGCAACATTTTATTGTGCTTTAGAAGTAACCCCCCACTGTAATCCACATTACTGCTCCATGTATTCAAGGCCAGACACTGTACAAACCAGTTCAGAGAGTTTTCATCCCAAAGATCTTAGTCTAAACAAACAAGATAGACAAAGAGTAGCAGGGGAAATGGACTGTGTACAGAAATTAAATGAGTTGTCCAAGGTGACACTGCATTTCAGTGGCATAGCTGAGTACAGAGCTGGGGGAGGATAGTTAGTAGAGAAGACATCTTTGAATTTTTTTCCTTGCTGATGAAAAACTTAATTTAAATGTAAACTGTAAGAATATAATTCTGTGGAAAAAATGTCTTACTCAATGGAAGCCTTGAAAAATTAGTTTCCATAGCCTCAGTGTATTGGAGAAAACACAGTAATTTGATTGATCATACCCAGGCATTATCTTTCACATACGGTATGTCCGTTTACACTGTCTTATAAAACCAGCAGCTGTGATTGTTTGTTTTTTTTTAATTTTAGGTGAAACTGCCATTAATTCAAAGACTATGGTGGATGGACAGAAAAAAGATGGAGGCTTTAACAAAGTTACTGTGATTGGAGCAGGAGACCTTGGCGTTGCTTGTGTACTAGCAATTTCAGCAAAGGTACTTTCTCATTTTTAATAGAATAGCTATTAATATTGTCTAGTGCAGGGGTCGGCAACCTTTCAGAAGTGATGCGCCGAATCTTCATTTATTCACTCTAATTTAAGGTTTTGCATACCAGTAATAGGTCTCTTTCTACAAGTCTATAATACGTAACTAAACTATTGTTATATGTAAAGTAAATAAGGTTTTTCAAATGTTTAAGAAGCTTCATTTAAAATTAAATTAAAATGCAGAGCCCCCCAGACCGGTGGCCAGAACCCAGGCAGTGTGAGTGCCACTGAAAATCAGCTTGCTTGCCGCCTTTGGCACCCAAGCCATAGGTTGCCTACCCCGGTCTAGTGCTATTCCTATAATGATCTCCAACCTAGTTCTTAGTGTTTAAAATCCAAAACAATGACTTCATTTTAAGTACTTTTAATGATTTGTGATGTTGCTTCGCTAGTTTACCTTTTTCCTATTTAAAGATATTAAATTAAATTTGAAATATGTAAAAGTTACTTTTAATCATCCTTTATGGGCTCCGACAGTCAGCTGTTAGTTATAAAACATCTTAATGTTGAGCACAGATTCTTCAAAGCACATACCTTCGTAGTTAAGGGAGATTGTCAAGGTTGTGCCCTAGATATTGTTGAGTTCTCACAATATAGGGCATTTCTATATATGGTCAGTATTTGAGCACAGTAGTCAGAGTTTTGGCCTTCACTTTGAATGTCTGAGTGCAGCCCTCCTAAAGTGGGTTTTGTGTATGTGGTTTAATATACTATTTGGCAATGGAACTACTAAAACAGAAGTCCAATTTTCCATTTAACATTACACAATCATTGGTGATTTGGGTGTGGGCTGTTTTGGGGGGGGGGGTTTGCAACACAATTAACATCCTTTTTAAAGTGAGATCCAATCTCAGAAGCATATTTTTATCAGAATAAACTGCATTTTATTTTGTTGTAGAGCTGAAATATATATATTTGTACAGGGTGCTGCAGACCAGGTAGTTCTCTTAGACCTCTCAGAAGGTGCAGCAAAAGGAGGAACAATGGACCTGGATATCTTTGCTCTGCCAAATGTAGAGATCAGCAAAGGTACTAATTTTTTTTATATTGTAGTGGAATATATTACTGTATGTTCTGTATTTTTATTTAGCTGTATACTTAAATATGTATTTACTTTATGGGAACTAGATCACCCTAGGGAGTGATAGAAACTTTAACCTCTGGGTCATTCCTTTAAATTCATTTTGGGTCTTTAAACACCCATTATCTTCTTATAGTTTCTCACCTCCTGAAGTGGTGGCTGCAGATTAAGACTGTGATATACTGGTGGCATGGTCCGGGGAAGCTGGTACTGCTCCTGTCCAATACTCTAATCTGTTCTGTTTTTAGAGGTTTAGATCTCTTGTGCTATCAATCAGGCACCTTCTAGCTGCATTCAGTTCATTTAGTAGATATATTTTTTTTAAGATTTTTTTTTTTAGTGGCTGTCCATGTTCCACCTCATGCCAAGCCACCAGAACAGATTGTTTGATACAGTGTCAGCATCCTTGACTCTGAGCTGGAAGGACAAAAAGAACAGAGCCCCTGTGTGAAAGAAAGAAATGAAGATAAAGATCTTCACCAAGAATCCAGGATTATCAGGATGCAGTGCTCTGATACTATAGCAATGGCCCCAGTATAAATACCTAGCTAAATGGGGGTTGGAAAAAGGAGAGAACTTCTTTTTTTAGAGATCCAAATAAATAATGGCAGGAGAAGGATGTTAGTTTTTGCTTCTTAGTTTCTAATGTAGCTAATGTAATATATGGTAGCAATGTCCAGTTAGAGTAGGAGCCTAGGGGTCCAGATTCCTGGTTGTCTTCCAAGCTATGCAGCAAGCTCTATATGATTGTGGGCACATTGCAGCCTGTTTCTCTGGTTTCCATCTATAAATGGGGATAACATCAACCTCGCATGGGTTCTATGGGGCATAACTATTTGTAAGATATTTTGAGATCCTTGGATTAAAGGTACTGTAGAAGGATGCAAAGTACCCTTATGTAATAGGCAAAGCAGTTCCAAAACAAAGCTCTGTATACACTTTCAAAACAGTAGATCGGGGATTATGATACATAAAAATATCTTTCTAGTTCAATTCTACTGTAGGAAAAAAGCTGTTAATTTAAAAGTTCTTGCAGAAAGGCAAACAAAGTAGTTGTGTGTTGAATTGAACCTACATATACTGGTTTTAGTATGGGTCATTTAAAACATTTTTGTGCCAAGTCTATCTTAACATATCTATAATTTGATAAAATGAGACTTTAAAAAAACCCTCAAAAATAGTTTTTTTATGTTTATCAGATTTTTCTGCTTCTGCTGATTCAAAAGTGGTCGTGCTCACTGTTAATTCTCTGGGTAATGCTCAGTCGTACCTTGGTGTCATACAGAGCAACGTGGATCTATTCAGAGGAATTGTCCCAGCAGTAGCACATTATAGTCAAAATAGTGTGCTGCTTGTTGCATCTCATCCAGGTTTGTTGGTATTTTACATGTATCTGTTTTTTTGTTCTGATTTATTTAAAGAATATCCTATTGCCTGACGTACTCTACTGAGCAGGGAGTCGGCAGTCCTAAATTCTAGTCCCAGTTCTGAGATGGACTCCCTCTTCAGACTTGGGCAAACCACTATAGCCATGTGTTCCTTTATATGGAAAGGCTGTTGGTAAGATGTTGTTTAGATAAGGGGGGGAAATGATAGTATTTTTTATATCAGAAGTCTTCTTGCATATGTTTTGTTTTTGTCTATTGTTTAAACCTCATTTTATCTAGAGTCTTAAGATATGCCCATCTACTGTAGTCAGAGCACCTTGCAAATGTGTTAGTAACAAGATTCTCCTCTCTCTCTCTCTACCTATGCTGTAAGGGTATATACACACAATATGATCAAAACTTCTGGTTGATAGCCCCTTACATTACCAGTAAATACTTAGCCCATTGTTTCTTTGGAAACACATTCATAATTGTAACGCTATCATAATTCCATGATCTTGTGTCAGAACACTAAGTAAGTAGGGAAGGAAGAAGTAGACATGAACTGGCCCATCCACGCACACTTAAAACATGTTACTATAACATGTTAGAGCAATTGCAAAGATTACCTTTTGCTCCATGCAAAACAGGAAAGTAAGGGAGACATTTGCCAAATGGAGAAAGAACTAAACTTGACGGTGAGGGCTTGGTTTTTTGGGAGGGTGGTGGTGGTGAGAGAAATTGTTTGAATTTCTGATGTTTTCTTAATATTTTACTTGAGCTATGACATGATTATTTTCAACGCCTGACTCATTGTTTTAGAAATGAGTAAGCTGCTGATAGTGTCCTGTATGCTTATACTTTGAGTTATAAAATGTTCCGGCTCTTGTTTCTTGAGCGTGAATTATAGTTTGCTGTTGTGTTGAATTTTGGGAGTAATTCTGTATGTTTGCAACATACTTTTGTCCCATGTTTAGTGGAAATAATGACATATGTCTCTTGGAAGATGAGTGCATTTCCTAAAAGCAGAGTTATTGGAATTGGCTGTAATCTAGACACTGAGAGATTCCAATATATTATCACAAACTTGTTGAAAGCACAGACCATAGGAAAAGAGGCTTGGATTATCGGCGAACGAGGGGAAGACAAAGGTAAACAGATACATGATTTTGACTTAGAGTTTGAACTGTTCTAGAAAGGGGGAAAAAGACACATCCTATGGAGAGTGTTAGTGTTTACAGGTTGTCCCCCAAGATTCTAGGGCAGGGTAGGAGCAAACAAGTATGTTCTCTGTGTGCCCCCAAATGGGGAGAAATGTACGGAAGTACAGCTTTGATTGTTTATTGGTATAACACTAAATTACATTCAAGATATTGAAGAGGGAGATCTCTTCTTCAGGGAAAGGAATGCATGGGGGTAAAAGTATGTGGAGGGCTGTCAGTTCTTCAAAGAATACCATGTTTTCAGAGGTGCTGACCCCCCAACTCATATGGATGTTCACAGTAGCTGTGGTTGGTCAACACCTTTGCAAACTGGCTGTAATTGCCTTCCGAAAGTGCACAGCAGAGACAAGAATGAAACCCAGGAGTTTTGGGTCTAGAGGAGGAAGATAGAATTGAGTTGAGTGCTCTTTACAAACTGGATACAGTGAGATTTAGCTTCTCCCTACATTTAAAAAAAGTGACATATGAAGGATAAAGTAATTAATAAAACAAATAAACTAGGCTCTTTATCACATCTGCTTAAACTGCTACTCTACATAGAAACATCAAACTTTAATTCACGATTGTGCGGCATTTGCTCCTACACAACACAGCTACTGCTACCTTTCTGTTAAGTGTCAGGTTTTTGTCCTCTTAAATTGAAAACCCTACAGAGGTGGTCTTTTCTTCAGAGGAGGGTTACCTCCCTTTCCCCTTCCAAAAGTTGTCCTCAGAAGAATGAAATCAATTTTTTGAAAAAGCAGTTAGGTTAAAAAAAAAACAAAAAAAAAACTAATATGGGCATATCATAAATGTAAACTGTAAAGCATTCTGTAATGGAGATTTGCGTATATGTGAAGAATGGAAATTGCAGCTAAACTTTGGGGTGAACTAAGCTGCCTGGATGTTAAAGATATTGATAGGCCATGGTGTTTCATGTAGGGGAGACAGAAAAAAAAGTTCTGTCTTTAGAGTAACTTTTAATGAGAAGTCTGTTTAAAAATGTCAGTAACACATTTTTAGTACACCTTTGACTCACAGAACAACTTTCACTATCAGTGTTTTCATTGTATGGCTCATTTAAGTCATGACTTCCAGCTGAAATACAGAAGACTGCTTTATAAGGAAGCAATAATAGATTTAATTTGTACAGTAGGTTTGTCAGTCTTCATGAATCTGGTCTCTGTCACACTTCAAACTATCCTTGATAGCTTATTGTAGCAGGTGGCTTGAACTGACTTGTCATTCCCAGCTTTCCTTCTGTATGTTAGGCTAAACAATAATATATTTGTCTTTGAGTTAAAAAGAACTGAAAACATTATACCACATCAGATGCATTACACACTGAGGCACATTGGTTCCCTCTATTCTCTGCCAATCCTGATCTGCAGGACACATCTAAGAGTGAGAGAGTAGCTTGGCATCCATGGTCCATTCGTTCTTGAGGGTCTCTCCTGAAAGTGAATATAGTAGTTTCTGTGATCATTTTTTTTGTAGTTTGGATAACTGTCTGCTAAGAACCTAATATTCAGATCTTGAGTTTAGAATTGCCTTTCATCATGCTTGCCAAATTAAATGCACTCTACCACTGTTACTTTACAGTGAAGTCTGAGGGAAAATATTTATATGCAAATTCTGCAATAACTGGACTGAACATAAAGGTAAAAGCAGCAGAGAATCCTGTGGCACCTTATAGACTAACAGACGTTTTGGAGCGTGAGCTTTCGTGGGTGAATTCGTGGGTCTGACGAAGTGGGTATTCACCCACGAAAGCTCACGCTCCAAAACGTCTGTTAGTCTATAAGGTGCCATAGGATTCTCTGCTGCTTTTACAGATCCAGACTAACACGGCTACCCCTCTGATACTGAACATAAAGGTGTTACCCAAAATTTATTTTTCTTTCTACAATATTTCTATTTGAAATTATGATAGTGGGGACTGGTTGATTTTAAGGGAATTGGTAATATAGTACGGACCGTTCATCTCTAAGTTGCTTCAGATCCAACTTGAGTTGACAGAAAACTACCATCTGACAGCTATCTGGCAGCATATGTAAAATGAATGAGTGGATTCAGTCCTGTTCTTGGTAGATAAGTTTCCATGCCAAATGTGATTTTTTTTTTTTTTTTTTTTGGTGACACTTGCCGTTCCCCTTGTGTGTGGTTTAAACAGAGATTAAATGGAAATGGAGACTGAACTAGCCTCTTGCCCTTAAAGTTAGTCCCTTTAGAGGGTTTAGATATGCTGACAGGACAGTGTGAGCAAGCTTGCATAGCTATTTCCCGTGCCACATAAGGCTGTCATCCCAATAATAATCATCAGCCTTGCGCATATGCATACCCACCCACACTGGTAGCAGCATCATGCATTAAGGGGGCGGGGAAAGATGAAATCCAAAAGTTGAAGTTGTAGGTAAGGTTGTAAAATCATATTAAAATTTAAGAAAGGAGATGGGAGTGAAGCTGTTTTAAAAACCAAAAAAAAACCCCAGAGAAATGCTGAGAAATTTTAAGATTAAAACTTTTCTTTCTTTGCACCAATACTTTGAGACAATCTTTTACCATATGTGTCTAACTTTGACAACAGGAGCCACATTCCACCATTCTACACAGTGTACTTACTAATGCGTAACAACAAATTCTGTTAAATCTTTATGTGGAGCATTCTTTTTGAACAATTTCTCTAGGCCAGTTCTGCCATGGCATTTAGAACCTCAAAAAAACACCAAACTGAGCTCAGGGCCTGTAGCAGTATGCACTTCAGAAAATCAATTTAAAATTTTATCATTCCAATATATTATAACATTGACGAAAGTTTTTTAATTTTATTTAGTGCCTGTATGGTGTGGTTCTAACTTAGTAACATGTCATCAAACTGAAGGAGTAGTGAATGATAACTCTCAGGAGCAGTTGGCGAACAGGTAACACTGTTACAACAGTAAACTTAAATTCACACCAACCTGTTTCTAGAATAGTAGAGGTGTTTTTCCCCAATCTGCAGAGTTCAGAATCTCTCAATAATATGACTTTTCTTTATTACTATGAGCAAGTCTGCTTTGAATCTTTCAGGTCATCGGTATACCTAGAGCAGTGTTTCCCAAACCTGGGATGCCGCTTGTGTAGGAAAACCCCCTGGTGGAGGCCGGGCCAGTTTGTTTACCTGCCCCGTCCTCAGGTCCCACTGGCCATGGTTTGCTGCTCCAGGCCAATGGGAGCTGCTGGAAGCAGCGCAGGCCGAGGGACATAGTGGCCGCTGCTTCCCACCGCGCCCATTGGTCTGGAGCAGTGAACCGCAGCCAGTGGGAGCCGCGATCAGACAGACCTGCAGACAGGGCAGGTAAACAAACCGGCCTGGCACGACCAGGGGCTTTCCCTACACAAGTGGCATCCCAAGTTTGGGAAACACTGACCTAGGGTATATAGGAAAAAACTATTTTTTAGTTCTGAATTTTGTTTTCCAGTAGCTAAATATAGTTAAGTGGTAATGTTAATAGAATAAGTGTGTGCTCCTTGAAACTGTTTGCAACACTAACACTAAAATGCCTTGCATCAGCATTTATTTGATGCAGTAGGCTAAGCTGTTCATAATCCTAATACATGACACTTATTTAGTACCTTCTCACTGAGGTTTTCAAAGCACTCCTTAATCAAGAATACACTGTAGTGAACAGGGTATATATTTAACATTGCTTTTCATAGACATTAGGAAAATGTCTGCCATGATAACTTTTATTAAGTTAGCAAAATTTTACCATTTGCGTGGTGGAATTAAAAAATGATGATCTTTGTAGAATTGGGAAATAAAGAATAGCTTTAGAAAGCAAGTTCTAGAGAAGTAGACAGTGGTGTTCATATGCTATGTAATACTTTTTGTATGTTTATGGAATACTGTGTGTGAACAAAACATGGGTAACTGAAGACATTTCTAAAACCACATTTTTCTCTGTTATGTAGAGCCATGGAAGTTCTTAAGGGAAAAGGTCAAAAGTCCTGGTCTGTTGGACTGTCAATAGCTGATCTGATTGAAAGTATACTGAAAAATAAAAGAAAGGTTCATTCCATATCAACTCTGGCAAAGGTAAATATAGTTTTAATTTCATATATTTTTCTATTGTGCCTTTAATCCTATTACTTATGTTAATTGTAGCCATATATAGAGCTTAGTCCTGAACAGCCATTATTCAGACAAACTATTTTAGTTACTTTCTTCCTACAACAGGCACCTAGCTTTTAGGATCCATCTGAAAATGACCAAAAATCAATTACTGCACTCTGTAGTGGACTTTGAAAATATAGGAGTTGAGAGATGCAACATGTGCACTGGTATCCAGCTCACCACTGATGAAGGCTATTAACACAGTTAGTTTTGGCAGAATAACAGGTAGACATGTCATGGTTCAAAGTGCTTGATGTTGAATGCAGATCTCCCCAAAGGCCAAACGTCTTTAACTCCATTTACAAGAATCTGATGTAGATTTTCTCACTACTGTATTTGTCAAATCAGGAGGCAAACTTTTCTAGTTTCTCACTTTCTGATCAGGGAAGAGAGGATATGGTTATTTTTGACTAAACAGAATCTCAGACTAGATTTTAATTAAACTTTGTTCTAAAAGGCTTAATTAAAGCAATATGTTGTTTATATTAGAACACAGCATGGAAACATTTTTCTTTAGTAACAATAACTTTGCTTTACAAGGTCTGTGAACTTCCTGCATTGGTGACTGATCGATTTTGTGCCTGAGATTACAAAGGCTTATTTGTGTTTCATTATGTACACAAACTTAATTTCTTCCTCTCATCATGGGAACATTTTAGCAGTTGTTATGTGAAATAGCTACTCAGGTATGGGAGTGACTATTAGTGTCTTGAGATGAACATAAATTGTTCAAATCTTGCCTAGTGTCGGTACAAAAATCTAATTTTATTTTAAACAAGACTTATAAAATTCCAACTAATTTTAGTTGCAGAATGTTGATGTCCTATTACTAAGATTTAAAAAAGAAGTAGAATATTTAATCTACTATACAGTATTATAAATAACAAACAAAGCTTTGCTTGTCAGCTAAACAAAGCATGTCTTGTGATGAATTATCCTTGCTTATTTAAATTTGTTAACGTATGTAATTTTGTATTTTATAGTGGGCATGGGGAATGGAGATTAATGTACTTAAGAGTTGTTTTTATGTACATTCTTTTTGTCTTCGCTATTTCAGGGGTGTTGCAATATAAACAGTGAAGTATTTTTAAGTATGCCATGTATTCTTGGAACCAGTGGAGTGACAGAAATTATCAAACCACTGAAGGAGGATAAGGTGGTGGCAAAAAAACTGCAAAGCAGTGCAGCATCAATTCATGACCTTCAACAGCAATTGAAACTTTAAACACAATGGAATCATCCAATATCTGCTCATGAAAATGCTGGGTTTGCTAAGGAAAAATGTTTCCCTGGTAGATATAGGTTTCTGCAAACAGAAGAATTATCATTTCCTTTCACAACTGCGTCACTCTTCAAAGCATTAGTTAAACTATGAAACAAAGAGAACGTCTCAAAATGGAAAGCTTTTTTTTTATGCTGTAGCTTTTGCAGTCAAAACAAAGAGGATAATGTACAACTATGTTTTGTCAAAATTTAAGTAACTTTTCCTGCAGTCTTTGTTACTAAGCTATGCACCATGTAGGCCTGATTTTCACGTTCACTATGTTTCCGTTGTGCCCTCTGCTGGGACAAATAGGTTATAAAGCTGACTTAACAATCTATTTGGAAGTGTCTCTAGGGAGAATCCTTGCGTGGTGTAGAGCCACTACAGAAGCAGTATGTCATCTCCCTTGTAACCTTCAGTGTAGGGGGCATGACTAGAACATCATTGGACTCCAGCTATTCAGTGCAGTAAAGCATTGACTAAAATGATCCTCATGCTTAGCAGACACAATAAAGGTAGAGCACTTTATTGTTTTCATGTAATTGAACTTGACACTAGAACACTGCTAGGAAAAATTGAAAATATTTTTTTAATGATACACCTTTGAGCTTGAGCTTTTGGGCATTGTGTATGAATGCTGTTGTATGTTCATTTAATTGTCTGAGCTTTTTTTCCTAGAATTTTTTTCTATTCTAATGGTTTTGTATGTTTTACAGACACTTTAGGTGCTTTTATGCTATATTTTAGAAATAACTTTTTTGTTTTAAACACTAAAGGTATTCCAACAAGTACAGCATTGGTACAGATACTGTACACAGTAGTAAGGTGTTTGTGTGTGGGGAGGTGGGAATAAAGGACAATCTGACAGTTGAGTAATATAGAAGTAAATAAGGCTTGGGGGCATAATTAATTCATGGAAATATATGATTCAAAGCCCATTGATGTCAGTGGGCTTTAGATCAGGCTCATAAGGAATAAAGTGAGGAAAGGCAACTGAATCTGAGTAGGGAGACACCCCTGGCTGACGAGGGTGAGGGGTGTACAGAAAAAACAGGATACTAGTGTTTAAAATAAACCAAAAAAGAATGCATGTTGATAAAAGTAGTTTTATTGACTTCGTAAATAATCTTTGCTTGTTCATTATGTTACACTCCTAAAAGAAAAGTAGTATATTCATCTTGTGTGTAGACTTCACTAGTAAATTGAATACTAATACCAAATACAGTAAAGGAGAAAATGTGGACCTAACTCTTAAAAGTGCTGGTATGTATTTCTTAAAATACTATTGAAGCTTTATGTTGGTAAAGATACAATGTATGAATGAATTAGATTGATGATACAGTTCTTGTGCCTTACACTTATACCTCAGAAAGGGCCCAGTCTTGAAGAGGCTTAGTATCCTCACAACCTTTTGGGCCTGATTTGTATCATTTACAAGTCCAGTTTCCATTGTGATCGATGGGAGCAAGATTCACCTCATTGACCTCAGGTGGGAGTTGTGATATGCTGAGTGATCTCAGGATTGAGAACAAAAATAGGAAAACAACATTTTCTTTAATGGGATCGCCATTCATATTGCCTGAGAATTTTCTTAATGTTTTAATCAGTGATGTTTTGTACATAGTGATTATTATGATGGAACAACTGAGCTGGTGGTTTAAACATAATTGAGCTCTAGTCTCTAGCTGGACTGGTTTTCTTTTTAACTTATTAAAATCATCCTGAATGAGCAATAACTAACTTTTCTTAAAGTGTGCATGTAAACTTGTTCATAAAGAGGGCTACACTTAGCTAGAATAGATCATTTTTGTACCTTAATGTTGTATCTTATTTTGTTAAAAGCTGCAGTCCTCCTATAATTGGCACTTTTGGGGATAAATGGTACTTAGTGCTCATAATTTTTAAATATATTAAATACCATTGTTCAGAAGTTTCCAATTTTTATTTAAAAATAAGAGATTGCAGCTTTAAAAATACATTACATGGCGCTTTATATTGTTGTAGGAAGGAAATTGTCTATAGTCACTTCTAGGCTAATGGCACTAAAAGGCATCTGTTGTATGACACTTATTCTTGTTCTTCAGAAACAGTGGGGAAAAATAGTGTTTTAGATGCACAAAGTACTTGTAAGATATGGCCTCCTATTAAGGGCCTCTAAAATGGGGATTTTAGTTGGCTAGCCATTTCCAGTATACTGAAACAAAACCCTTAATGTTGATATCTAGGTTCAGATATACTGAATTCATGTAACTCATACATTGCACTGTTTTCCTACTATTCCGTATTTAAAGTATGGTTCTTATGTGTTGAAGGTGTCATGAAGTATCGAGGAGTTGTACTTTCATTCAATTCTGTTGTAAATCATGGTTCTCATGCCTTGTGGTTTTCAAGATGTAATGATTCTTGTTATGCCTCTAAATGAATTAATTATGCGAAGGCTGTTCTTAAAAAAATTAATCAAAAATGCAGTAGATAATAGGACTTGAAAGTGATCATGAGCTGTCCAAGGTACTATACTAAAGGGTCTCAGCTAAAGAAAATCATCACGCACCAAGATAATAGAAGATGCTCATTAACTCTAATACTGTGTTATGGTAAGTATGCTCTTGTATTAAAATATTAATCACATATCAAACAAAATGCCATTTGTAACTACCCTTGTAGTGAATGGGAGAAATGTCTTGTTGCTTACAGCTGTCAGCAATAAGCTTCCTCTGTATGTTGTTATAAAGTGGTAGTAATAAAGGATACAGAACTTGATACCTATGCTGTCTACATATTAGTCTATTCTATCTTACGGACTCATTTCTGTGTGTAAAATTTAGCATGCACAGGTGGTTTACAGAAGGGGCTGCTCTCCTGATTTGCTCCTGTGGCTTAAAGAGGACGTAATCAAGAGGTGAAGTGTGGGCCATATCTAGTCCACCAGACACTTCTGAACAGACCCTAAAATCTTTGTATATACTTACCTTTAATTATTATTTTCTTCTCTTCTTGTCCAAGAAATTTGGACCTTGACAGAAAAAATAGACTACCCCAATAAGAACAGGGCCCAAACGATACTCTGCAGTAGTGTTGTGGCCAGCAAGGGCTTGTGAGTACGACTCAGAGGATCCCTCTTGTTCTCAGATGCATGGATGAAGGTGAACTGGACTTGCTGGTGGTATTGGTCCCCTTGCAGCCTGGGGGGTGCTGCCCCTGTGGGTGAGGCCTAGTCTGCTGTTGCTGCAGGCTGGACACACTCTTTAAGGCAAGGTCCCTGCAAGGGAACCGTTCAGAACCGGTTCAGCTAAATCGCTTTTAAGCTGGTTGGAGCTGCTTGTAGAGGTGCTGCCCATGAACCACTAGCCACCTCTTGCGGGCTCACGCCCAGCTCTCGCGGCCCTGCCGCGCCCCTGTAAGTCACATGACCTTTCGGAAGCGCTCAACCCTGGCAGAGGGCCAGTATACCTGTACTCCCCACTGGCATGTGACGAGGGGGAGCGCCGCCACGTTCGGATGTGACGTGTAGGCCGGCGGAGATGGGTCCTGCCGGAAGCGTAGAACTCGGTGAGCTTCCTGTTTATGCAGGAGGAGGAGCCGGAGGCGCGCGCTAGGCCGCGCTCTCGTCTGCGCCGCGGCAACGGTAACGGCGGCGAGTCGGGGGGGGGGCGAGGCGGCCATGGCGCTGTCCGAGACTCAGCTGAAGAAGATGCTCGCCAAGGTAAGCGGCTGCTCCCGAGACTCCGCCGCCTGGGAAGCGCCCCCGCCCGCCACACCCCCGGCAGCGGGCGGCCTGGTCCGGTCCGGTCCGTTCTGGGCCCCCCGGAATATCTCCTAGAGCCAGGGTCCGTCCCCCTTCTACCCTTTCCCGGGGGCTCTCGTCCTGGGCTTCTCGCTGGGGTGGAGCCCGGAGCAGCCAGACGAGACCCGCCCTCGCCCCTGGGAGGCTATTGTGTAGCGAGCCCTCGGGGCTTCGTCTCCCACCCCTGGTGTGTCCCCGGCCGACGTGGACGGCGAGCCGCCCCCCCGCCCCTGCGTGCGGAGATGCAGCGCCGAGTCCTGCCTCTGCCAACACCCCACGGCGGGCTGAGGGGCCGCATAGGTGTCTCTGGGACAGGAGCCGGCCCTGCCTGGTCTTCGCCCCTGGGGCCGGGGTGATGTAGGAGTCAGCAGAATTTAGCTACTTTGGCTGCCTTCGTCCATCGCCAGTAGCTGGAAAAACCACCCCCTTTGCTTGTGGCTCAAGGAAACCTGATCTCAGAGTCATTAAGAGAAGAATAATTGTAGGTCCCCGTCGTGCTTCGCTGGCTCTGAGCACTTCAGTTTGACATCGGTCCGGCCGCTGCCCTCCTGTTAACCTGCTGAACAAGCCATAGGCTTAAACTGGCGCTGAGGAGTCAGGGCTACTTAGTTCTACTAACTTCCTTTGTGACCTTGAGCAAATCGTTTTTACCTTTATGCTTCTATTTCTCCAGAATGTGTTGAAGTGTTTTGTTCCTTGGCTGAAAAATTCTATATAAATGTAAAGTATTATAGCAACTAGGGTAGTAAGTGTGGTGGTATCGCCATTTCGAAGAGGGCTTTTTAAATGGTGGTTGGGTTTAGCTAAATGGTGTTTAACTACTTTACTTTTTTAGTGTATTGCCTAGGAGACCTAGTGGTGGACCCCCATTAAGCCAAGCACTGTACAAATACAAAGAAAAAAGACAGTACTTGCCTTGTGTTTCCTTATTGCCTCACTAAAACTGGTTTTAAAACCACCATGCTAGAGACCAGCAAAACCACTTGTGCAACAGAGGCTGTTATTACACAAAAAATGGAACAAAACTGTACTGAGTGGGATATTTGCACTGCAGTATTAGAGCTTTCCAAATTAACATCAAAATACTCACTCACTTCTGTATTACATTGGCTACTGTGGAAGGTTTCCTCTGTACCATACATATTTAGCAAAAAATAAAACATTTGTTTGAAAATTGATTTTTGCAGTTATGATTGAATCAATAATTAATGGTAATTAATGTAATAGTTGTGCATATCCTTCAGATGTACAAAATTGAGAAAATAGTGCTAATAAACTTAACGGTTGTAAATCTGTAGAAACCAGAGACTGCCAATAATTAACATTTTTTAGATTTGTGAGACAACCTTTATCAATTCACATGTAGTCAACCTGTATTTGTGGTCATTTACTACCTGTGGTCAATCAAATTGACAGATGAACATCTTTGAGATTGTCAGGTGACCACTTATATGTTGCAAGTTAACATAGGAAAACAAACACATTGGCAGCCACACAAGGACTTGCTGGGTGCCTTCAGTAACAGTGAAGATAACCTACTGAAGTGTTTGCAAGAAAAGCTGCTCCACCTAAATGTTGAAGCTGAGACCCACACTGAAATCCTACTGAGCTAGTCCCTGCCACCAGCTACTGTCATTAGAAAGTTGCACTGTATTGTAATATTTAAAGGCTTTTTATATTGTGTGCACAATATTGATTACTTCATGTTTCAGAGGGGTCTGGGCAGGGTTTCATCTTTGAAGTTACACTTATGAGCTTTCTACAAAATTAGATCTAATTTGATCGTATATAAAAAAAACAGGAAAGTAATCTGTTTTACTTCCTGAGAAAGAAATTGTGATTGTTGAGGTAGTGAGTTTCTGTTTTTCACTTTGGAAGTTATAAGAACATAAGAACGGCTGTAAGAACAGTCAGACCAAAGGTCCGTTTAGCCCAGTATCCTGTCTACTGACAGTGGCCAATGCCAGGTGCCCCAGAGGGCGTGAACCTAACAGGCAATAATCAAGTGATCTCTCTTCTGCCATCCATTTCCACCTTCTGACAAACAGAGGCTAGGGACACCATTCCTTACCCATCCTGGCTAAAAGCCATTAATGGACTTAACCTCCATGAGTTTATCCAGTTCTCTTTTAAACGCTGTTATAGTCCTAGTCTTCACAACCTCCTCAGGCAAGGAGTTTCACAAGTTGATTGTGCGCTGTGTGAAGAACTTCCTTTTATTTGTTTTAAATCTGCTGCCCATTAATTTCATTTGATGGCTCCTAGTTCTTGTATTATGAGAACAAGTAAATAACTTTTCCTTATTTACTTTCTCCATATCACTCATGATTTTATATACTTCTATCATATCCCCACTTTGTCTCCTCTTTTCCAAGCTAAGTCCTAGCCTCTTTAATCTCTCCTCATATGGGAGCTGTTCCAAACCCCTAATGCAGAGAATTGAAACAGTGTTAATCAGATCATATATATAAAAGAAATTCATCCTAATTTGCTGCATATGACTTCAGTGAAAACTGCTGTTCACCTACTAGCACATAGTCCCCAACCTTTTTGTGGCCAGTAGCACATTCATGTTTTCAGAAGAGTGTGGCAGGCACCAACAATTTTTCAAGGCTTATTTTGTATTTGTACATTAAATAATACAAAAAACATCATATATACTATTACATAATATATGAATCCAGAAAGAAGAGAGAAGCTGCGAGGACAGGGAACACCGGCACCTGTGGCCCCAGAGTACTCTGTCCCAGCAGGCTGAGGGCCCTGGCTTCTCTCTCCTGCTGGGCACTAGGCGGACCCCACGCCTGCCTGGGATCGAGAATACCGGCGCCTGCAACCTGCAGCCCCGGAGTTCTCTGTCCCCGACAGGCGCGGGACCACGGCTTCTCTCCACTGCTGGACACTAGGCGGGCCCTGTGCTTGCCGAGAACAGAGAAAACCACACCTGCAGCCTGAGTTCTCTGTCCTCGTCAGGCATGGGACTGTGGCTTCTCTCCCCTGCTGGGCACTAGGTCGACACACACAAATGCCCCGGCGGGCACCATGGTGACCATAGGCACCACGTTGGGGACCACTGTACTAGCAGATGAAAATAGTCTTCTTTAGCCTCTCTCCACTTCTTTGGACTTGCTTTCACAGAAAAGATATACTTTTCACAGAAAAGATATTAAATGTGTGTCTATAAGCAGGAGATCTTTAGGTATTTCTAATGAGAAATATTCAAAAATTGTAACAGTAAATGACTTCTAATTTAAGTGAACATAAAGATTTATATCCTCTGCAAGTAAGTATTTATGTCTGTCACTGACTTAACTGTGTGAGCTTGGGAAAATCACTGAGGCTCTGTGCCTCTGTTTCCTGGTCTATAATGGAAGTATTTAGCATTGTTTGTAAAGTGGCTTGAAATCTGAGACTGAAAAGCGCTATATATAAGGGCTAAATATTTGCTCAGGTTAATACATTTAGAAGTCAATAGCTGCTTATTTTCTCATAGGGATTTTGGAGACTCTTTCTGAACCCTTATTCAAACTGACAGTTTATATTTTGAACCATTATTCAAGAGACACAAAATATTAGATCAAAAACTGTTTACTTATTTAATACAAATTGGAGTGAAAAGAAAATAAAGGGCACAAATATATTACATAATTGTAGAGATGTAGCTGAAAGAAGTTATTTTAAATTTGACAGCGTAGTTGAAAATAACTCAAAGTTGGAGAAATTCCATTTCAGAAACAAAAAATATTCCCTCAAATATCATTCTTTTCTATGCAGTATTTTTCAGTCTGTCGGTATTCCATAGTTGTCTGAATAATCTTAAAAATCGCATGAGAATGACTGTTGCAGCATTTGCTCTGTTTATAGCAACATCAGTAGCCACTCATTATTTGCATGTCTCTTGAAAGTAAGGAATGATAAATTATTGAACAACCAGGATAATAAAGCAGTCACTGCAACAGTATTTTTTAAATCTAAGAAAAAAATCAAACTTTTGCCAAAGCTCACTTTTCTGTGTGCGGCTTAAAAAAAACAAACCCATTCCTTAAATGTCAAACCAGAAACTTGAAATTACTATAATGAGCAATACATATTGAAGTGATATAACACTCTGAATTAAATTATAAAAGTCTTCAACTAGACTTCATAGTTTTAAATGCACCATTCCAAGTCAGCTAAGCAGTGTGTCATTAAGATGTTTTAGATTTCTTCGTGATAATAAATGGTTTCTTCTCCATCTGCATAGAAAAAACTAGGATTGAAATAATACTGTACACATACAACACCTTTTAGCACTCTGCAAACACAAGTCTCCCCACATTCATGTTTATCTGACAAGCATAACTGGGGCTGTCAAGCAATTTAAAAAATTGTGATTAATTGCCCTGCTAAACAATAACAGAATATTATTTATATAAATATTTTTGGATGTTTTCAGCATTTTCAAATATTGTCTTCAATTATTATAACACAGAATACAAAGTGTACAGTGCTTACTTTATTTTTATTATAAATATTTGCTCTGTAAAAATACAAAAAATAGTATTTTTCAATTCATTTAATACAAGTACTGTTGTGCAGTCTCTTTATCGTGAAAGATGAACTTACAAATGTAGAATTATGTACAAAAAAAACCTGTATTCAAAAATAAAGCAATGTAAAACTTTAGTGCCTGTAAGTCCACTCAGTCCTACTTCTTGTTCAGCCAGTCACTCAGACAAACAAGTTTATTTACACTTGTAGGAGATAATGCTGCCCACTTCTTGTTTACAACGTCACCTGAAAGCGAGAACAGGCATTTGCACGGCGCTGTTGTAGCCGGCTGTGACGAACTGGGAATGTTCTTAATGTTTGCTCTGAATACTGTGTTGGTGCCTCAGTGTCCCCTATGCAGTTCTTAAGTATCTAGGTGGTGGAATAAGGGTGTGCGATTGCTGCAGAGCAAAGGGCCAGTGCACCTAAATGCCTGGCACTCTGTCTCCTAGCAACTGATGGCCTGGGCCCCTCCTCTGCAAAGGTGCCAGCTGAAGGTGTTGGAGACAAAG
>NC_133772.1:45300019-45474205 GCF_003597395.2 Chelonoidis abingdonii
GGAGAGGCCCAGGAGGTGAAGACGTGTGAGCTTCTTGCCCTGAACAAGTCTGCTCCAAGGGAGAGGAGGCTCCCCAAAGTCCTGACTGGCTTTGTGGGGAGCTGTTCCAGAGCATCACCCTGTGACTCCGTGACACCAACGTTGCAAGATATTTGTGTGCCAGATGCACTAAAGATTCGTATGTCCCTTCATGCTTCAACCACCATTCCAGAGGACATGCATCCATGCTGATCATGGGTTCTGCTCAATAAGGATCCAAAGCAGTATGGACCAGAGGGTGAAGGAAGGAGTAATAAGTGTTCAGAGTCTTTCCTCAATATCTGTTGGTGTTTTCTGTGGCTCAGAGAGAGGGAAAGAATTCCAAGCTCACAGTTTCTCCTCAGAAAAGGTTGTGAATAGAGGGGAAATTACCATCTCTATTCTTGTAAGATATGATTTGGGTTGGTTGGCAGTTGCATATCCAGCATTCTCATGTTATAGGATATAAGAAAAAGATAGTCCTTCAGTGTTGTTACTTGTATGAGCAGTTATAGGACCGGAGATATCCCTTTGCTTTAGATAACAAGTTTGTTACTCAGGGACTACATTTGAACTAATTTCAGACTGCTAAACATCAATAGTATTCAGTAAGTACTTTGTGGTATTTACACATGGGTTCTGAAACTTTTTCGTAGTGTTGGACTCTCCCCTTCCATTTATAGTTGCATGGATACCTCCCTGACATTGCTACAGGGATGTTATATGAACACCAATTACTGTAATTGTTCACATGGAAGAATATTAGAAAAGTAGTGTATACCTTTCTTGGTATAGGTTAGCAGTTGGAAACGAGACACAATCATATGCCAAGCTAGCTTTCTGCTGCGTATGAGCAGATGGTTTGTGGACACTTTGTGATTCATGAACCCTAGTTTGAGAACTATTGAATTATATGGTAGACTGCCTATTTTTACAGATCTCCATGATATCAGCTTCTCCCTGCTGCTATGAGAGTACGTCCACCCTGTACGAAAGGGGTGGGCCAGGAGACAGCAGTACTGCTGCTGTTATGCTTACTTGGTGTGCTCCTGGAGCCTGGGACTACCTGTACCCTTTCCAGGCCCACAACTCTTTGTAGACATCTCTTCTACTTGACTTTTTTTTGAGAAGATATCCCTGCCTCCACTCACAATTAGACTAAGGTCACCCTGTCTCCACATTATCCCCTCTCTAAAGGGGGATTCCTCACCCCAGTGGTTCCCAACGCCGTGCCCGTGGGCGCCATGACATCTGTCTGCGCCCGTGTACTGGCCGGCAGACAAGCATCCTCTGAAATGCCGCCGAAAAGTGGCAACGTCAAGAGGCGTTGCTGCCGAAATGCCACTGATTTTCAGCGGCATTTCGGTGGTGACACCCTTTGATGGCACTGCTTCTCAGCAGCATTTTGGCGGTAACGCCTCTTGACTTTGCCGCTTCTCGGCAGCATTTTGGCGGATGCTTTTCCCCCGTCCCAGTCCTTGGTGGCTCGTTGTCTGGTGTCTGCCAGACGAAAAAGGTTGGGGACCACTGCCTCACCCTGTATTCCTTACAAATGCCACTTACACACATCAAATAAAAATTGAACTTACACATAAAAATACTTGCCTCTAGCTCAGTTTGAACCTTCGCTATAAGCAATTCTCCTGAATCCATGCACCCCTAGCACTGGCTGAAAATGGTGCTGTGACTGGCACAACCTGAAATGAGGTGGCAACATGCTTCTTGTGGTCTTCATCACTATGTCCCTGCACATACGTATGTTATAGCAGCAAAGAGCATCTGCTGTCCTAGTAGGAATTGTGAATAGGGTTACTTTCTACATAAGTTTGTATGTTGAACAAATATTTCACATCACATAGTTGAGCTTCATTTACATATTTTATGAGTTACAAATGTTATATAGCTGAGTATCAAAAAAAAGTTCAAGTACTTGTTGTGGTTTCAGGGTAACTGCACCCTCTATTCCTCTTGCCAGGTTCCTTGAGGACACCCACTTAATGTTTCCAGCTCCTAGACATGATCTCTCTTGGGTAGGGGCCCTGTTCCCACTCCTGTCTGGCTGAGGGTTCTAAGGCTGCACATCTCCCTGCCTTACGCTTCAGAAAACCAGTCCACCCAAAGCCCAGTGTCGGTGAATTGCTTTGTCTCTGAGGGCAATGAACAGTGTATTGCCAGAAGTTACAAGTTACCACACAGCCATTTTTAAGCAAGCACCTTTAAAGTAACAGCACTACAGAGATGATAATATTTAAAAAAAAAAAAAAAAATGCTAAAAACTTACCAAAGATTACCCTCTGTCTTACGGCAACCTAGTAGACCACAGACAGGTGGGGATGGGGGTGGTGCCTGACTGAATGAGAGAAGCTAGGAGTCACAGGGTCTGCATGGGGAGGCTCCCTAACAATCCCTCCCCTTTCAAAAAACAAACCAAAAACCCTGTTCCATGCCTTTCCCACATTCAGCAACCCTCCAAGTTCACACTCAGACTCCTTCCCATCAATTCTTTCCCTCTTGCTCAGCTCCTCCATTACCCCTGACTCCCCCAAGCCTTTGCACTATTTCTGAGGGGTGCAGGAAATACCTTTCTGTATTGTTATTTAGATGAATTATTATTCAGAGTTCTGTATTAATATTCCTAGTAAGAAATCTATTTGTCAAAAAACATTTCCTGAATTTTTTGTTGTCTGTATTGTTACAGAGGAAGTTGCTGCTAGGTATTTTGAAATAAATTACCAAAATAATTGAAACTGGCATGATTACTTTGTGTTGTTTTGACAAATAAAATGTGCAGAATTTTGCAAAATTTTAAAATACTATGTGCAGAATTTTTAATTTTTTTGTCCCAAGATTCCCTCAGGAGTAGCATGTGAACCCCCTAGCCCACTGTAATACAAAACATTTAGAACAGCATGGTCCCCAAAGACACTGCATGGAATTGCTATATCCATTGTGCTTGTTATGCAGGTTGAGAGAGATTTCTTAAAACCACAAATACCACCAGCCCTAAAAATGCTTTTTAGCATTTTTCCCATTAATTTTCCTTTGGTTTTGTTCTGTTTGGCTTTGTATTACAAATAAAAAGGCCTTAATGGGAAGAAATGTTGTAAACTTTTGTATGGTCACATCGTATAGTGGGAAAGTAGATTTGCTAGATCTTTTCCACATGGGACAGCTTTGATTCCACTCTTCTGATTTACAACTAATCTGAACTTTAACCATAAAATTACATACATGATTTTTGCAAACTAAAAGGTGATTTAAAAAAATTTTTTTAGGATTTGACTTCTGTAGATAAGTGCTTCACTTAGAGCCTTGCAAATGCAATTTTTGACCAATTTGCTTGTCTCCAAGAAAACCAATGCAAGACAGAACTTTATAGAACTTATGGCTTTGTATCTTAAAGGCTGCACAGGCATTAAATGCTTTTGTTTTTCAGTATAAGTATAGAGATCTGACGGTGCAGGAAACCACCAGTGTTATTACCCAGTACAAAGACCTCAAACCTGTAATGGATGCATACGGTGAGTTTGTGCATAAGAAAATATTCTCTTGTTTCTTATTTAAATATGTAGTGTATTTACACGACATTTCCTCAGTTTTAAAGTTTGCAATTAGTAAAATTTATTTGGCAACTGGTGCCTATATCTGGTAATAAGTTTTTATTTTTATTGTTTTATACTCCGTTAAATAGCCTTTTATGGGAGAGGACTGAAACTAGAGTATAGAATTTGAGGTTCTGTTAAATAAATTCTATTGATGGGATCGCACCTTCCTTGGGGGAAAAACATGCCTATAGAGAACATTTATTCAAAAAGAAATGTACACAGGAATTTTTTCCCCTTTAATGTTGACAATAAGTGCGTTGTTCCTTACAGCTTAGTGTTGTTTGATCCTGCAGACTTGTACGGTTGTGTATTGCTCAATAGTCATTCTGTTGCCCTATTGGAATCTATGGCAAGATAGAAAATTCAGCTCCATTGTAGTATAGGATATTCTGATATATTTATTTATAAAGAACAGTAAATCGACCCCCCCTCCCAAAAGTGTCTTTTTAACAGTGAAATATCTTGACATTTGTTAGGGTTGAAATAATAGTCTACCTCAGGGGTCGACATCCTTTCAGAAGTGGTGTGCCGAGTCTTCATTTACTCACTCTAATTTAAAGTTTCGTGTGCCAGTCATACATTGTAATGTTTTTTCGAGGGTCTCTTTCTATAAGTCTATAATATATAACTAAACTACTGTTGTATGTAAAGCAAATAAGGTTTTTAAAATATTTAAGAAGCTTCATTTAAAATTGAATTAAAATGCAGAGCCCCCCGGACCGGTGACCAGGACCCTGGCAGTGTGAGTGCCACTGAAAATCAGCTTGTTTGCTGCCTTCAGCATGCATTCCATAGGTTGCCTACCCCTGGCCTATATTCATCTGTGTAGGAAAGCAGTTTCAGAGTTTTTGTAATGCATGTTATAAATATTTGTAATTGCTTAACCTATCAGTGGTTTAAGTGCTGTCACGTTAACTTTTTTTTTTAATTGTAGCAGTAAATGGGAATGTATTAAGTTTGAGAGAGTTCCAGGGAGCACTTCAGGAACTAGTTTGAGGTTTGGGTTTAGTTCTTTGCTCAAGATCAAAATGAAGGAGTAAACAGATTCACAGATAACTCTGATTTGGGAGAAATATTCAAAGAGACCTAGAGCAATTAAAAACAAGTAGAAAATAACTGAATTTTAAATTGAAAAAAATGCAAACCAACAGCTGGGGGGAAGTAATCTAAAACATTTACCAGGAGAGAGAACCTGAAATAACCTTGAAAGAGACTGAAGGGAGAAAAGTGAACAGAAATCTAGACGTGATTTTTGTATTGTGATGTTCTCAAAATGTCAATTCCATTTTGAGCTGCAAATGGAAAGGCTTATATCCTGCACCATAAAGGTACTTGTTCCTTTCTAAACTGCTCTGATGAGACTGCATCTGTGGAATTTCTTGTGTTCAATTCTAAACACCACTGTACCCGAAAGGTAATTGACACTGGAGAGATTCATTTTTGATAACCTATTAAGAATGAAGACACAGCGTAGCCAAGGCATCTGTCTATGTTGAGAGTTAAGGCTAAATTACGTGGCAGCAAAAATTACTCAGTGCTGCTTTGCCCAAGACCTCTCCGTACTCCCTCCTCCATATAAATGGTGTAATATCCCTTGTTGGTTGTATATTAAATGTATGCTGTCCCCAAATTTTCAGTCTGCTGCAGGTTTATGTATTGAAAAAGTATACGTGTATTGTAAAAATTTTCAAGGGGAAATCTTTGGACAGGGGTATTTGTCACTTTGGGCACGTGGGAAGGCATGCAAGGTAATTTAGTTTTTTGGCAATCAGGGTGCAGTTGAAGCTTTTGACTGGGGAGGAAGAGGCATCTCTCTCCACACCTTTTGGGCAGGCATGAAAGTGACTTTAAATGTGAAAGGGGGAAAAGGGGCTGTATTCCTCACTCCTCAGCAAACCTTGACACCAGCTAACTGTTGCGCTGTTTTTGCTTCACTTCACCATGCCAGTATCTGCCACTATGTCCAACCATGATTAAGTACATTAGCTTGATATTTCTGTTGAAATTACCCACAGGGAAATAGTTAACAGTGTTGACATATAGGGTATCCTCAGTGTGCTTCAGATTTACCACCCCACTGAAATGCACAAGCAGTTTGTCTTTCAGAACTGTTGTTTCAGGATGTCTGTAGACAAAGCATGCAGACAACGGTGCATTGAATTTACATTCAGTTGATATTTTGAAGGACATTTTTGCAATCATAAGAACTAGTGTGGGTTTTTTCCCTCAAATGAGAGCTTATATTCAGAATAGGGTTATGTGGTAATCTGTGTGGATGCATTTTCACATGGGGCTTTGAGTTTAGGAGACCGGCCTACATTTGTAGGGATGGGAGATCTAATTTCCTAACATGTCTTCCCCATCTCTAAAAATCTTTATTTTTAGGTGTTAATCAGCTATGTATAAATACTTACCAGTTTATAGATATGTAATAGTCAAGAAAGAGACACTCTTTAAGAACAGCATAAATATTTTTCTAGGTCACACAGACTGAAAAAGGTTTAGGTAACTGGAACACAAAGCTAACTCAGCGAAAATAATTTAATACTATGTATTGTCTTTCAGTTTTTAATGATGGCTCATCCAGGGACCTGATGAGCCTCACTGGAACCATTCCTGTGCCTTATAGAGGTATGCATCATGTCTTTCTTTTGTTTTCAAATCATCTGGAAGATTATTTTGGCTTGTAGAGTGTTCAGTTTTAATCATCACTATTCTCTTAAAAAAACAACAACAAACTTTACTATGTTACGTAACATTTGAAAGATTTGTTTGTTCTGTTGTGTTATGGAATTCCAGTGTACAGGTTGTATTTGTCTCATGGCTGTTTGATTATTCCAGGCAGCCTCTACCTATCTGATAGTGTGGGAAGCAACATCATTATTTCACAGTAGTGCTATTGTCAGTACTCAACAACATTTTTATTTTTAAAGAGTTTTTTGCTGTCAGCCAACTGAGGGGGAGGGCTTCAAACAACTCAAAAGTGGGACTAAGGATAATTTAGAGATAGGAACTCTGTGTGTCATGTTGTGGGGCGGCATTTGTGTAAAACACCTTATTAGTGGTAAATTATAGTGGCAGAGCTTATGGCTAAACCAGGAACTCTTCATTAAATATGTGTGTGGTGAAGTTCAGTTTGCTCTAAATACCCATACTTCAGTGTGATTCAAATCTTGGTTCATGCATTCATTTTGTGATCTCACGATAGTGGTGTAATCTAAGTCATGAGTAATTATTAGTATTTTAAAAATCTCAGGTCAGAATGAGTTGAGGAGGAAGAATAAATTCAGACCTTTTTTAACTTTTCTTTAGGTAACACATACAATATCCCAATATGTCTGTGGCTACTGGATACCTACCCTTTCAATCCCCCAATCTGTTTTGTTAAACCAACTAGTTCGATGACAATTAAAACTGGGAAGCATGTTGATGCAAATGGAAAGATATATCTTCCTTATCTGCATGAGTGGAAACATGTAAGTATGGTTAATCTGAAATCCTTCAGACTGATTACTCTTGAATTATATCAAGTTTCTTTACTAATTCTGGTCATTTTGGCTTTGAACAATAAAAGAGTGGTGATCTTTTCATCAAACACCACATTCCCAGAAAGATAATTGACACTCAGTGGACATTGGATTGGAACTTTTAATCAAAAACTGTTGTCTGAATGTCACTTTTACTGCCTTAAATTAATAAATTTGGTACATCACTTTCACTGTTAACCAGCTAGCTATGCCTGCTTAACAACAACTCTTCTGGCTAGTTAAGGAGCACAGCATTGGTGGTTTCAAAAGGGGAATCCATGTAAGCTTCCTTTCCTGACAGGTTAGTTTGGATATAGGTCCTTAAGAGAGCAGTAGGGAGAGCGTAGTTATTGAAGGCAATTTAGGGATTTTCAGGGATGTCCCTAGGACAAAATTATAGTACTGTGACAAACTTAAGGTGAAACTATGAAGATGAACTGTTTGTAGAACAGTCCAAATTTTTAAACCTTAGCAAAACCTATTGAAAAGATGATAAAAAATGGCATTTGAAATGGCTTTGTTTTTATAACTTGTTTATATTCTGAACTCTCCTCCAGAGAGCACTCACTGTTTTATAGACATTGCCCGAAAAGCAAGGAGTGTATTTTCATGTTGAAAGTTTTAGTTTAAGAAACAGCACCAAAGGCACTCTGGGAACTTCCTGCTTTATGTGTAAAAGGGAGGGCAAAATTTAGCATATCCTCATGTCTCCGCTCACTCCTCTGATACCTCTTGTGAGTATTTGTCCCTCTCTGCTATTTGGTATTCTGCCCTCGTTAGGGAGAACTCCTTCACTTAATACTGAAACTTTTAGCTGGTCTCTGTGTACTATAATGTGAGTAAACACTGCTTTTTATACTGCCACTGAAACAATAAGGGTAAGCAAACTTTTAGGAATAAGACACAATTTTACCTCCAAATCACATTATGATAACTCTGGATTTGAAGTCTGCCTGACACTGAGCTGTAAACTGAATGTAATTGATCATCTTTTTATACTGTTTGCAGTGAAAATCAGACTATTGAATACAAGACACTGCTACTCCAAGAGAGATTTTTAATGGCCTCATTAATGACCTGTGACAATCTAACTATTGTGCTTTGTGTCGACCTGAGGAAAGACTGCACCTTATGTGGGCTGGAACCATTAGAATGTTTCGTCTTCTGTATCTAATTTTCATGACTCAGTGTTAGTTAGGTTTTTAAAATAACTAAACGTGTATGGTAGTTTGTCTTTCTTCAGTCATTGTAGTACTGTAATTCATGTGGAACCATACATTGTCCAGAGTTTAGCTCTGTATCAGCACTACTCCTGCTGTGTGTTCCTTCTTGATTATTTAACATAATGCTAGTAGGACCAGCTGACTAAATTGGAATCTACTAGATTGAGTCTGTAAATAGGAGGGAAAAAATATTCAGCTGACCAATGGTGTGTGGTGAGATGGTACTAAGTCATTATTGTTAGTAGTCAACTAAGCTGTCTTTAGTACAAAAACAACAACAACGAAACAGCTTTTGATCTGCTTTCCCTCATAGCCCCAGTCAGACTTAATAGGATTGATTCAAATTATGATCGTGGTGTTCGGAGAGGAACCTCCAGTCTTTTCTCGGCCTACCATTTCATCATCCTACCAACCATACCAAGCAACAGGACCACCAAATAGTAAGTGGTGTGTGTGTGTGTGTGTGTGTGTATGTATATATATATATAAAATAAATAAAGTATTTTCAATTCATTATCAAGTGTTTTTGCTGCCCTATGCAATATTTTGACAAATGATTTATTGTACTCTGTAGTGTTGAAAGCTGATGGCCCAGTTTCTGGAGTACTGGTAGTTTTTTGTTTTGTGCCATAATACCATTTGGCTTTTGGCTCTCATAATATTTTAATAGAAGGAAATGTATTATCATATTAAACTATTAAGTTTGACTGTTTGTTGCCATCTGTAGACATTGCCAGCATTCATTCTTACCTTATACCAACTTCCTCTGATAACCTTATTTGTGCCTTGCTCATTTTCTGTCTTGACAATTACGATTCTTTTTGTTATAATTTTTCTAAAAATTTTTGCTCCGGGATCCAGGACAACAGTACCTGTGTCCTTTCTCTATTTGTTGGCTTTTTAATCATTGGTTAATCAAATTCAGTATTGCCTTGTAGATTTTCAGACTCTATTGATTTTTCCCCTTCAGTTTTGAGGTTTTTTTCCTTTCACATACCAATTGTTCCTTTTGCAACCTCCTTTTAAACTCTTAACTTAAGCACTGTCTATTTTTTTTTAAAAGGCTTTCTAAACTGTTTCGTTACACTGTGTCAGAAGGATGGGGTGGGTGAGTATGTTTGCAAAAAGATTGCACAAGCAGAGGATCAAGCAAAGGATGGAGAGGTAGATTAGACCAACTAAAGAAGAGTCAAACCAAAAGCAGGACTGAGGGGAAGAGGTTAACAAACCAGACCCATACTTGTTCATCGAGTGGCAGTGTAAGAGTTCTGGGCCAAATTCAGCCTAAGCCTTTTAGGGCTCGTATGGAACTAAGAATGTACCTAGTTTCTGTGGAAATACCATGGTTCAAATCACACTCCAGTGATTCCTCCACACAACTAGAAGAGTACATTGATTATTTCAGCCATATGCCTGTTTTTTGGGTGGGGTGGGGAAGGGATTCAGACCTGTAAGGACCTTAAACACACACGAAAATAGAGCAAGAAATACAGGAGGAAGAAATTTAGAGACTATAGGAACACAGAAATACGTAGAATCTCATTGGAAGGGGGAATATGAAAAATCATTCAAAATAAATTGCTAGGGATATTAATAGGGGATTGTGTTCATAGGTCTGATGTGGTGGGTTATAGGGAGATTGTGCAAAAGTGTGCGTGACTAGAGGAGGAAAGGGGGATGTGCAGGTGAGCTGGGAGAGATTATTGTTAGGGAATGGGATCTGTCTCTACCACCAACCTCCATTACTCTACCAGCCTCTGTGGTTGCTTGTTTGCAGGTCCTCTGTGGTGAGCCCTTGTTTGAAGAACCTTCTGGTTCACCAAACTGGGACTCTTAGTTGGTCAACCAGGGAGTTCACAGGCTTGGACTGTTGTCAGATAAGCGAAGAAAGTGTGGAGCTACATTCCTCACAGCCTCTAAGGAACCAGCTCCCCTCCATGCCTAGCTGGGGAACTGGTAGTTGAAGCACTGCCAGGAGGAAGCACAGTGATCAGGTCCCTTCTGCTTGCAGCTGCCCCAACCAACAAACTATCTACAGTTTAACGGGTCATATTCCTGGTTTGTGGGACCAGGCTTGCTATGGAAGTCTGTGGAGATCATAGGGCAGCAGTGCAGAGTGGGGAAGGACGTTTCTAGTGCAGAGGGAACAAAATAGCATTACAGATGGGGTGGGGGTAGTGACAGCTTTTCAAGATACCCCCATATGGCGATTAGCCTTGCTCTAAATGCCTTGCCTGTCCCAGCCTGCTCAAAGGAAACCCAGTTACCTCTTCACCATGCCCTAGGAAAAGTGTTCTCCAGCAGCTGATTGGTATTATTAGAGAGATGGGATTGACACAGTGGTTAGGACATTAGCTTGGAAATTGAACCCAGGTCTCCCCGCTCTGTCACAGACTTCCTGTGTGACCTTGAGCAAGTCTCTATCTGCCTGTGTCCCATCTCTAATGTGAGGATATTAGCAATTCCTTACTTCACACAAGTGGTGCTAAGATAATTACCTTAAAGATTGTCAGGCACTCAAGATACTATGGTAATGGGGTCATATAAGTATTTTAAGGATAACAGTATATCTGCTTGCAAAGCATCCAGTCTCTCAGAGACCATGATGTTCACCAAAAAGGGAAGCTGCTTCAGGGACCAGACTTCTACCAGACCAGCCTCATCTGCTGCTCTGCTGTGCTCCACTTCTTGCCATTTCCCATCATCTGCCCCCTACCTGCTGCCTGCTACAATAGAAAGGAAGAGCCTGACACTGCCGGTTTAGGATTGGAGCTAGAAGCTCCAGCCCTGAATCAGCTTCTCTCTCTTTCTGACAAGGTTCATATCAGCAGAGATCATAGTCTCCATTGTTGTTGGACTGCTGCTGAAAAAGGCCTATGGTGGGGACATGAAAGGGGAACAGTTGGGAGTATGTTGTTGGGGCAGTATTCTGAGATCGTTTAATGGGGGAAGGGTGCCTTTTCACAGACCTGCTCTCGTATACTTGGCCTTCACTCTCATTCTGCATTTTCTGGTTTTCCAACATTTGAATTTCGGAATTAAGATTTCATGTTTAAATAGGATCCAAGTAGCACAGGTCATTGCTGAGTTTCACTCATGGAGACAATTATCATAGGACATTAAAATTATTCGTATTGTGTCATTCTGAGTGCAAGGGACCTGATTATCTCATTGCCATTAGCATGTACAACTCTCATTTGCTTCAGTGGGAGTTATGCCTGTGCAACTGACAGAATGTTTGGGATTCTGAAGTCTCAGGTCATACTGGAAATCATCCCTTTGTGCAATCAACTTAATGAAGGAATGTAAATCTATAGATGGGCTTCCCTAGCTTGAAGTGAGAGGTTATAGTAGCACCACTAGGATTAGCAGACTCCTTGAAAATACTGCATTTGGGGGACCTGAATTCCTTGGCAGTTTCTCTTCTGCGGGTGCGACCGTTCCAGAACTGACTAAGTAGCAGGGAAGATATTCATAACATTAAATGAATTAATGAACTGACTTCTCTGTTGTTCTTTTCTCTCATTCTATCCCAGCTGTATCTCTTGCTCTGAATTTTTCATCAGCTTCAAGACTTAGCGACAATGCAGGTCTGAGTTTATAATTTAGCTTCATTAGGACATCCCCCAATGCAGTTAAAACAGAATGTTTCTCTTAAGCATATCTTGACAATAGATATTTTAATTCACGGTTAAAGATGCTTTCTCAAGTCTGAATAAGTGAAGCTATGTTGATTCAAGAGCATATTTTGTAATGTTTTGTTGTATTCGTAGTGTCTGACTTGTACTGGAATAGACTTGTCAATGGTAAAAAATACTCCAAAAATGCAAAATGTAACATATTGTTTTGATTTTTGCATAAATATAAAAAATCAGTAAAAGTATTTGAGATAAGATTAGAGAATACAGTGTATCAGTATATCTACTTTTTTCCTGTTTCTCCGTGCCTTAAATCAGACACTGCTAGATCTGTTAAGACATTAGAAACCTGTTTTCAAGGTGCCATAAATCAGTAATTTCCCCATCCCCTTCCCATCCTTCCTTCTGCAAAAGTTTTGGGAGTTTTTTAAGCTGTGAGATTGGATTTCTCCTAGGTCAGTTGGCATCATTGATCTACCTATAGTAAGAATGTTCAATAACTCAACAAACTGCATGAACTATTTTACTTTTTAACAGTAGGTATCAGTGCAAGTCTAGAGTTACTGAAGAGTATGAACTATACTATGCTTACAGACTAACACGGCCGCTACTCTGAAACCTGTCACTATGCTTAAAGGGGCAGTTGTCAACTTGAAAGTCAAATTTAGCTGAAAACTACCTGCTATAATTGCAAATAATACCTTGGGCTACTATAATTTAATAAACTAGCAAAATATATTTTTCAGGTTTGTTTTTTGTGTGCCTTTAACAGCCCCTTTGTAATAGTGTGTTTTACTGGGGCAGCCAGTCAGTTTCTCACCAGGAGACTGTGAGAAGCGTCATAAAACTTTTTCAAGATCCGGACTTATTATTTAAGAGGTGCTGTATAAGGACCAGAGTTTTTGAAAAGTGATAATTTCAAATTATTTAAATTGGCGATGCACTTCTAATCTTAATGCAATGTTTCCACCATTCAGAAAAGTGCTGCTTAAACATTGAAATATATAAATTCTTAGTTGAAACCATGTTTAAAAGGTTGGAAATTTGATTTGTATTTTCTTTATACTGCTCTTGTCATCTTGTAGTATACTGGTTGCATGCAAGAGGTTCTGAAATATTCTGACTTTAAAAAAATAAATCAAACAGGGATAGTATGCTGCCCTGACTGTGTTGGATACACTTTCTTTTAAGGAAACATTTGAATAAATTATAAATTTTAAAACTATAATCTAACTATGAAATAAATATAACCTTTTTAGTGAAAAATTGGGCTTATACAGTGGATAGATTTTTATAAAGAAGAAAATTGCTTTTTGCTCTTAAATTATCTAACATATCAGTAATACTAGGACAAATAAACAAGAAAATGTGATGGAAATTTTCAAAGCAGTCTATTGACTGTATCTAAATTCCCTAGTCTGCTTTGAAAATCTCTACCTACACATGTATTTGTTTTTTGGTAATTTCATTGTGAGCATAATTTCTAATATCTTACCTTCTTTTCTTATGTTAACTCTGATATTCATTAATAAAAATGTGATAAACTCTGTTCAGACAACCGTGAAGGATAAAGCAACCATGGATTTCAATATGGCCAAGACAAACACCTACTTCTTGAATTCTCTGAGACAGCAACTCAACTGCAGATGTTGAATTAGCTTTACTTTCTATTAGGTAACTTAAAAAGATGCAGCAAATGGATGGGAAAGGGATACTGGAATATATTTTCTCTTCTATTGGAAAAGTACCTCTGCTAAGTAATCAGAACGGTAGCTGTGTTAGTCTGTGTCCTCTTGCTGATAATACTTCACCTTCATTGATTACTCTTGTTTGAGTTCGTATGGCAACACCCATTTTTTCATGTTCTCTGTGCATATATCTTCCTACTGTATTTTCCACTGCATGTGTCCAATGAAGTGGGTTTTAGCCCACGAAAGCTTATGCTCAAATAAGTTTGTTAGTCTCTAAGGTGCGACAAGTACTCTTAGTTCTTTCTACTAAGGAATGTTTGTGTTGTTGGTTGATGATGATTCAAATTCTCTTGCTTCTAGTATGACTATACCTAATAGAAATGCTCTAGTATTTTTCACATCCACTACCCAAATGTATTCTCCCAAGAAACATAGCTGTTTGTGTACTACATCACAACTAATTGTCTTCCTTATAGACTGGTGGAAGGGACTCTTAAAGAAGATTCAGATAAATGGGATTAATTACCTGAGTGCTGTTAAGTGTGTGGGTATTTTTCAAGCTATGAGAAAGAAGATAAGGGAAAACAATGCTGGAAGGTGCAGCTCTGTGCTTATCCATACTTCAGTGTAGATGAAAACAGCATCTGAGTTTCTGGCTACACAAGCCATCACAAACAAGAATGGAAGTATAGATTCTTCATTCTTAAATTAGGATCAAACAGTGAGAAGTGCATCATTTCATAACATAAATAATTGCTTCACTTGCAATCATGTAATGATTATTAGGAAAGGAAAGTACTAGGCATAGCTAAAATCAACAGGTTAGAACTAAAATAGACATTTTTATTTATTATGTTTGTTGCTAGTGAAATATGAGTACATATAAGACTACAAATTTTCATAACTCATCTCGTAAGTATAACATCATTTTCCTTAGACCACTGTTGATTCCCACTTGGTGAAATGAGGTGAAAAAAAATGACAAATCTTATACGGTATTTTTCAATTTCTTTGTGACACAGTTGGATGAACTTGAAAATAGGAATTTATAATAGAAATGGTGGCTGACAGACTTTATGATAGTAGCAAAGGCTACTGAATAATTCTGTGCTGAAGGTATTCTCAGTACTAAATAGGTGTCTGCAAAATTAAAATAGTTGTGCAGGATCATCCCTAATTTAAATATAAAAGTGTATTCAGGTATCTTAATGCCTAATTGTATGAATATAATTACTAGAGGGAGCCTGTCTGGAGAGCATCTGAAGGCACAAACTCTTTATCATCCCTATAATAGCTCATATTACAAGTAGACTTGTAGAAATGAGTTAGTGATTTTTTTAAACATACGGTGTAAGAATGTACTTAAAATTCGTGTATATCCTAATTTGCAGTGTTGGACTTCTGTATAAGTAAAAAAGCACAGGGATGAGTATTTCCCTCGTTAGTATGAAATCAAATGACTAAATGATGGAAAGAAAAATTATTCTTCAGGTTTTCATTGATTGATGAGAGTTGTATGTGATTGCCTCTAGATTCTGCCACCACAGCTTTGAACATTATCTAAAGGAAAGTGCCAGAGTGGTGTGTCAGACTGCGTTTTCAGGCCTCCCAGCCCCTGCTGATTCTGAGAGGGTTCCCCCAGCAGCAGGTTGCATTGCCGCTAGATAACCTGGCCAGGCTTTGTTTTATTAAACAATGAATTTGCATAAAATTTTCTGGTTTTTGTCAATTTTTTTAAGCCAGTGTGGTCTATAAATGTTGAATAAACATAAAAAAAAAATATAGTTACATTTTTTTCTTTTTTACTGACATTTGATTCTGGCATTGTATTATGTTCATGGTTGAACGGTGTATTGAAATATTTCTCATCATAGCATAAATATGTCTACCTCATTTAACAAAATCTTGAGAAGTAAAACTGTACAAAACTGTTATTTTGTTTAGCATCCTATATGCCAGGCATGCCAAGTGGAATCTCTCCCTATCCACCAGGACACCCTCCTAACCCAAGGTAAGTTATGCTTTAAATCCAGTCACTGAAGGGGATCTGCTGTGCTGGTGCTGCTTCTGAGAATCCCATACCCTGTTTGTATCTTCTTTTGATGGAGATTGAATTCTTGGATTTATTTCTAAATTACACCATTACCTTTATATAATGCTGTCCTCGGGAGCCAAAAAATCTTACTGCATTATAGGTGAAACTGTGTTATATCGAACTTGCCTTCACAGAATCTAGTCCAACCCCCTGCTCAAAGCTGGACCAATCCCCAGATATCTCCCTCAAGGACTGAACTCACAACCCTGGGTTTAGCAGGCCAATGCTCAAACCACTGAGCTGTCCCTCCCCCCTAGAACCAAGTACTGATTTTGCCCCAGATCGCTAAGTGGCCTCCTCAAGGATTGAACTCACAACCCTGGGTTTAGCAGGCCAGTGCTCAAACCACTGAGCTATCCCTCCCCCTTTGGTCCATCGGGGTGCGCAGCCCTCCCCCCTCCCTCCCCGGAGTGCTGCTTTACCGCGTTATAGTTGAATTAGTGTTATATCAGGTCACGTTATATCAGGGTAGAGGTGTATTATGTTAGTGTATTCAGAAATCGAGGATTCAATCCTTGTCAATAGCAGAGGAAAAGTTTGAATAGGACTAAGCCTTTTAGTGCTAATTGATTACAATATACAATGGTTAGGTTTAGTTAGAAAATTTGCTTACTGCAAAGTATTGCCCAATATCAATTCATGCAATTGATTGCTCAAGTAAGAAATCATTTTTTGTTTAGACCTCTCTTCTAGGCAAATATAGAATACTCCTTGTTCTCTTCTCTTTCCCCTCAATCCACAAACAATATAAAGTCAAAATAAGCCATGAATAATACAAGATAAGAGATGTCTGTAATGTTTTTAATGACTTAAGTGTTGGAGGAAAAAGTTTGCACATTAATTCAGTCTTCTGAAAATGTGCTAAACAGTCAAATTCTAATTTTTAAGTAAGTCTATTTAACATCACCCCTGTCACAATCTATACTCTAAAAGGTCTGCTAACAGAGGTCTCTCTGGCTAGCTTATGGTGCCTTTTTCTTGTTATGTTACTGCCCGGCATAAGTAAACTTGATACCAAAGGGATTTGGTTACTGAATTTTAAAAGAAAATTGAAGTAATTACTTATGTTAACCTAAAGAATAAATATTAAGCTAGATAAATGTATGTGTTTAAATAGTGTTTTGACAATTCATTGTAAGAAATATGTCCGTGTTTCTAAATGTCCCTAATTGAGAATGGTGCTGGTATTAATCAATTTAATGTAGAAAGCTGAGTTTGACCCAATAAATGCATTTCAGTATTGTGAGGGTGTGACACAGACAGGAGGCTTTCATAGTTGTTGTAAAGTCCATTTTATTGTTTGAAATTTGTAATCTAACACTTAAATATTTTGTAAACAATTAACAGTCTAACCTTACAATTTTTAGTGTTTCCTGCCTTTCTCATGATTTCATCTGCAGGGCTGCGATTTCTGTATTCCAAACTGTCATCAGAATGGAACTTTCTTTTTGTTAATTATTCATTGTTATGCAAAACATTTTAAAATATTTAAATATTTTAATTAAATGCAGGGATTAGGAAATAGTTTATTGTATTGATATAAAATCTGCACTTTGGATATGATCCAAAGCCCATTGAAGTAAATTGACTCACTTTTGACATTCACTCCCTTTTTGAGCATGGGGTGGCACTGAATGTAAACCTTTTGATAAGTATGCCATGCAGTCATTTATCTTCCATCTGTTTGGGTGGGAAATACTTGTTTATTTTTATTATTGCTCTGCTCGTATTTCACTTCTGTCTTGGAGCAAGTGATGAGCTGCTATAGTATAGAATAACTGTACCAAAAAAAGTGTGCTGCAGAGAGTACAGTGTAGTGTCTTGTTAGGAGGAGCAGCACACGTGTCACTGCTTCTGGGAGACTGGAATTTATTTTTCTGACTGATATAATGCTCTTCTCCAATGAGCACTTAATGCAGGGGTGGCCAACCTGAGCCTGAGAAGGAGCCAGAATTTACCAATGTACATTGCCAAAGAGCCACGGTAATATGTCAGCAGCCCCCCATCAGCTCCTCTATATCCCTCTGCTCCCAGTGCCTCTCGCCCATCATCAGCCTCCCTGCACCTCCCAATCAGCTGTTTCGTGGCATGCTGGAGGCTCTGGGGGGGAGGGGGAGGGGGGAGGAAGAGGAGGAGGAGGGGAAGGAGCAAGGTCATGGCAGGCTGAGGGAAGGGGGTGGGAAGGGGTGGAGTGGGGGCAGGTCCTATGGCAGAGCCAGGGGTTGAGCAGCGAGCATTCCCTGGCACGTTGGAAAGCTGGTGCCTGTAGCTCTAGCCCCAGAGTCGGTGCCTATACAAGGAGACACATATTAACTTCTGAAGAGCCTCATGTGGCTCCGGAGCCACAGGCTGGCCGCCACAGGTTGGCCACCCCTGGCTTACTGCATGTTAAAAAGGCCTACAAGATAATTCAGTCTCAGAAAATAAATGTGCTAAATTCCTCTTGTAATACATCATTATGAATATCTTTTGTGCCTCTTTTTATTAAATGTTCATTTATTATCCAGTTTTAAAAGTCCCTCTTGGTCAAGAGCCATAAATTATCATATTTTGGGGAAATAGTCTCTAATAATAATTTTTTAAATTATAATTAAAATACTGTTTACTACAAGTAAGTGATAGGTACAGATCAGTATAGTAACTGTAAGGCCTAATCTTGGCAGTTAGTGCATAACATTTACCCTTCCAATGATAATAGTTAGTTTCAATTTTGAGGGTAAATGAAAACAGATTAAATATCTGCCCAAACTGTCAATTGCCTTGATGAATGAATTTGTTAATATCTGTGTATTTATTGTCTCCCTCTCCTTCCACAAAAATTCTTAATGGTACTGTGACAGGAGATTTTTTTTACCTTAATATAATATTTTATTACGTGATAAACTTTTAACACTAGCTTTTTACACAACAAAAATGCTAACTTTTTATTTTGTGTTTAACAGCTGTACTACAGTTAGTTACTATCATTGTGTCAATCAAAACTCTGATACAATTTAGTATGTAAATACTTTTTCTTCAGATATTTATGGTTCCAAGAGTGGTTCTTCAGGATTGTAAAATAAATTAATCCAATTGAAGGGAACTTGACACATTCAGGACATTTGACCAGCAAATAACTTGTCAGAGATACAAATATTATGATATAATTTTAAATTATACGAGAAATTGTGAAAGACATCTTTAAGCTAAATTAGTAGCGTATCCTGTGAAGAAGAAAGTAAAGTCTCTACTGGCCTGTAATTTGAAGCAGTACCTTTTCTTGTAAAAGTGGCTTATATTTGAAAAGGAAACTTGCTCTTTCTTTTAGTATGATAACCTTGTAAAAAGTTTTGGAATCAAAAGTTTAACACTGGAAAACTTAATGTAAATTTGATGTACATGGATGTTTTGCAAATTCTTGCGTAATGTTAATATAACTCTCTTTACCAAGTGGCTACCCGGGCTATCCTTATCCACCTGGTGGTCCATTTCCAGCAACAACAAGTGGTCAGCACTACCCATCTCAGCCTCCTGTGACTACTGTTGGTGAGTAACTTTGAAAGTATCTCTCTTTCTGAGTTCTGGAGAAAGCAATGGATCCAGCCGTAAGTAGACAGGGAAAAAAATCACATTTATTAAGCAGATGTAAATTGCATCGTACTTGTATGGTAGTTAAAACCTGAACTTTTAAGCAGAGATACCATTTAACATATATTTTAAAATATCCATTGTGTTTTGTTTCTTCCAGTCAGGAACTTGGTAAATTTGTCATCTTTCTATCCATAGTCTCCGATTTGTGAACTTTCTGAAGAACAATGCATATAGCCACCCTACATTTTTTTCTCCCGTTTGATAAAATGTGACATTTTTATTGCATGTGCAGTGCTCTGTGTATTTGTTTTTAAAAAATTCTAGTTGTCCTTATTTTAGTTATCTATTGGATTCATTTAATTTGATCCAAGAGAACCATCTAGTAAATGGAGATACAGAGCTATAACTCTAGTTTCGTAGCAGTCCCTTCCAGACATTGTGTGTGAAGTAGCAATCACTTGTAGTATGTTTACAGCCTTAGTCTCCTGCAAAATAAGTACCGTAAGTAAAAACAAGAAACGACAAACAAGTTTTAAGTGTGTATGTGCTCTTTATTTAGAAATGCATTATCTTTTAGTATATCCCATGTATATTAATTATGTATTGGGCAAATAAAATTATATCTTGAAACTGGTTTGATTGAGGTACCTGAGGAAAATGTAAATCTAATCTGATAACTCAGGGTAAGCAATTGACCTTATTTTCTTGCATCACAAGATGTGTATTTGTTTACACTGTAAAATCTTTTGTGCTCTTCACTTTGTTTTGGGAACTATATTAGTCATGGTGAAGGATTGGGACTGTGGTGTGTTTGAGGCTTACTTTTTGAAAATAAGCAGTGTCATTCTGGGGGCGCATATTTCATTTAAATGGAGGGCTTAAACTGTATCTCTTTCCGAAGGCACCATATGCCAATCTACATCCTTGTTGCAGTATTTCTGGCCTCTGAAGTAGCTCTAGCAATTACCGCTTTAAATGCCAGACTGCATTGGCAGCACCAAAAGTGCTCACTTTGGTTACCAGGAGACTCAGAAACTATGGGATGATGTTGCAACTGAAGGTAATGCAGTCTATCAGCCAAATGAATGAAGAGAGAGATGGGGGTGGGGTGGATATGTACAAGTTGGCATGGGATTTAATGCATGGGCTACTTGATCATCTTTTCTTGCACTGAACCTTTTGAGCAGCAGTACCCAGAAGGCTGGCTCTTGTGCTTATATGTTTGTACTTCCTCAGCTATCTGGACTACAATTCTTTGAAAAGCTGAGTGACTTCCAGTATTTGATATTAGTCTCATAGGTTAGCAAGAGGGGATGAGCTCCATGAAAAAGAGAGCTGTCTGATAAGAGTGGTCTCCTTACATCTGTTGTTTTGGGCCCTCTGTTAGTTGTGGGGAAAGTTTGCAAGAGTATTCCCAAAGTAACAGTGAAGCTAGTATTTATTTTGGGGTGGAGGGTGTTCTGGGGTTTAGTAAGTCTGCGAAGTTCTCAAGCTCTGGCAAGACCTAGTGCAATGGTTCTCAAACATTTCTTTTCACGGACCACTTGAAAATTGCTGAGGGTCTCGGCTGACCACTTAATGATCTTTCCAAATGTTGTTTGTACCATTAACTAGCTATTGTAAATCGCTTTGGATAAAAACACTATATTAAAAAAACCTTAATGATAATTTTGTTTTACAAATAAAAGCACAGAACTCATATTTTCATGTCAGTAGTTTTACCTTTCTAATGCGATGGATGTGCCCTCTCTCCCTCACCACAGCAGCCACAGAGCTGAGGCTGGGAAGGAGGGCTGTTTCTCCCCAGCAGCCACAGCCCTGGAGCTGGGGAAAGTTGCCTCTTTCTCTGGCCGCTGCAGTTCTGCACATCCCAAATTCCCCCCACCCCCTCTTCTTACCCCACTGCCCCCTCCCACCTACCTCTTATTCCCCCCAAGGCCACCACCTCATCTTACATGTGCATCTTCTCCAGTGTCCGGGCACCTAATTAGTGGAGCCACGCCTTGCAGCTCCTCTGATTAGGTGGGTGGCCCTTCAGTCGCTCGTGTGCGGCTGCCCAGGCATTCACCTTTAGAGGGAACTATCCATGGACCATCTGAATGGAGCTTGCGAACCACTGGTGGTCCGCGAACCACAGTTTGTGAACCTCTGACCTAGTGTATTTCAAGACCTTCATCCCTATAGGGGACAAAGAATATATATTTGCCATTGTGGAACCATTCCAAAGAGACATGAACATGGATTACCTTCTATAGATTTTTATATCCAGTACAGGCACTAATTACCAGCAAAGACATCTGAAGGAAGGTAAATTTTTCTTCATGCATGTGGAGGGAACATGTTTGTCTAAACAGATACTGGAAGAAGACTTGGTCTCTCAGATTATGGTTGAGTATGACACATTTAGGATTTATGCATCTGCCTCACATGTGGTCTTGGCTTTTCCGAAGTATGGAGTATGGCGGAGTGAGCCATGTTTAAGGGAGTTGAAGGGCTGTTAGACCACATGCAGTTTATAAAGGTGGAGTCCAGACCAAAGCATTAATATTTGTTTGTGTTCTCTTAATAGCAGATGCCAGAAGAAAGCAGAAGCAGGTATGGATTTGTGGTCATTCGTATGTTTTCTGGGCAGAAAAACGGGCACTCGTAAGAAGCTTTGGCCCACAGCTGGGCATTCGAGTGGAGGATGCCAAATTGCACTGGATAGGAAAGAGCGGCATGATGTGGGATCAGTTAATACCCACTCTGTTTCATGCACGAAGGCGTCTGCCAGATCCTGATGTGCTGGTGATACACCTGGGAGGAAATGATCTGGGGACAACAAAATTTGTGGATCTTATCATCCGAATTAAGAAGGATTTAGGATTTATCAAGCACACATTCAAGAATGTCATTCTGGTCTGGTCAAACATTGTGCCCCGAAAGGCATGGAACCAAGAAGAGACGTATAGATTCATGGATAAGAACAGAAAAAAAGTCAACAGGGAAATTGGCAACTTTATGAAGTTTATCGGAGGGTGTGTGATCAGACACGATTCCCTTGTACCAGAGTCTCCGGGTTTATTCCATCTAGATGGTGTCCTCTTATCTCAAAGTGGTACTGATGTCTTCAACCTGGATTTACTGAGTGTTTTGGAGACTTTGATATGACTTTGGAGCAAGTTTGACATTATTGGCCATGTTTTTGACAAGTAAGAACCTCACCAGGGGTAGGGAATACACCATAGGAGGATTCCTAATGATATGGGGATACTTTGGTAGTGATTGGAGTTGCCATCTCTCATGTGGGGGAAGCAGTACTGGTTGCTGAATACATTTAGGAGGTTGATAATAGTGTTCTGGCACATAATATTTGTTACCCCACTATTAAAATGAAATGTTATTCCCAGATGCTAAGCTTTGTTGTTCTGGAAGGTCTATTTAACATCTTATTTTGAGCTTAATTTGATTAATTTATGTAACTTGTTTAAAGGGACACTGCCAAATAGTTTTTACCTCCATTTTAAATACACTATCTTCTCTGTGTAAAATCATTCAATAGTAGGTAGCTTTGTGATAGGACCTAATGTATAATTGAACTTTTTGAAGCATTTCATTATTAGAGATACAGTAATACGAACTATATGGACATATTCACGATGACATTTTCTGACACAGTATGCAACTTTAAAGGTATGTAAAATCGAAAGGTAGGTTTTCTGGCAGAGCAGGATGTTGTAAGTTGAGGCTTCGGGGTTCTATTCCCAGCTCTGTCACTGATTTATTATGGAAATAAGTCAGTTAACTTCTCCTATCTCTGTTTACCTGTCCGTAAAATACATAATAATTACCTCAGAGGGATATTTGACAGTTACTGTAGAAGTTCAGTCTTGTTACTGTGAAAGTATAGACTCTTGACATAATGTCTTTTTTAAATAACAAACTATTTTTAAAGACTTGAATTTGTTACAGTATTTTTGTTTTTTTAAGATATTTGAAAACAGATTCTTTCCTTCCCAATTTTGTCCTTTTCCATCTTTCCAACAGTTTTCCTCTATCTAACAAAGCATAAAATTAACAATTTTGTGCTTGCCCCAATATCTTTGTTTTCAGCATAGCCCTGGCAAAAGTGTCTGATGCTCCAGAACCAGTAAGAGGCATTCTTGCTTTTATTTTGCTCCTTCAGAATTGAGGCCTTTTAAAACTTTCTCATATTGTGGATTTTCTTCTTCTTTGAAACTGCTTTACTGATTCACTTGAAACTCAGGTTTTTTCTAATGTTAAATTGCTATAAACTGCTTGACAGTGTCTCTTTAACTTAGTGATCATGTAGAAAACGACAGCATTTTCCTTCCAGTAATTGTTGCGGTATATTTATATTTTTGTTGTAGGGAAAAAGCTTTGGGCCTGGTTTACAGTTTACTTTTTGCATATAGCCAACCAGCACTATAATTTAATTTTGTTAGTTGGGAGTGCTGAGCTACAAAAAATCAAAATATTGTGAAATGTGTTAGCAAATATATTATTCCTTGTAGTTAAGATTTAAAAAATTAAATTTTGTAGAAAAGAATTTTAATATTTCAAAAATCTCCATCTTCTCTCCTGTCTCAGTTCCCATTGTCAAGATATGTATTACATAACGTTCATTAATTTGTATTTAAAGTAGTTTTGGTCAATGGACTCAAGGAACCTGTTTTATTTTCTTAAATGAAGACTCCTGTCAGTATTTTGATAGCTCCTTGATGCAGCAATTTGCATTTGGAAATTCCTGTTTGACAGGACTTGAGAAAGGAACTGCTTTAACCTTACCAGGTGCCCCTTCTCCCCATTTTCTCTTTAATCAAGTCTTCTTCCAGAAAGATATTGGTTATGCAGGGAATTGCCTGCAAAAGGACACTTGTCAGAGACAGGATATAGGTGAGTATTAGGAGTGGAGGAGTGTTCATTCTCCACTATTCTGGCCTTATGTTATTCAAATTCCCAGCCTCGCCAACTTTTTGGAGGAGGAATAAGGAAGCTGCAGTTTAATAGAAAACACCACGCTCTGTATACAGGACTCTAAGGCAAAAGTAATAGAATATAGGACAGTGTGCAGCCTAAAAGTTAGTTTGGTGAAGCTTGCAGTAGGGACATTGGAAAAGATTTGAGTAATCATCTCAGTTCTTGAATACCTCTGAAGGTTTCCCTCCTCTGCAGGGCAAATCTGTAGCCTTTAGAGGAACTGGGGTTGACTCCCTCACGCTCTGGGAAAGGTTCTGCTCAATACATACGTATCTGCTCAATACATGCGTAGAAGCACTTCCAGCACGTATGGCATGGGTACGTTTTGTACCCTGCACTTGGATTAGAATGTTTCCCAATGGAAATACCTACTCTCTGACGAGGTCTATGGTCCTATTTATACCTTTCTGATGTTGGACAATGTTGATTAATGCATTTAATTTGTATAACTTGGTGACTGTGTTTTACAAATAAAGTTGTAGCCTTTACTTTCTAGTCATCTTGTGGTGTTTTAATGAACACATGACATGGAAGGATGTGAGTTGGCAAATTCCTTTTTGAGATAGTGTCTTTGTGACTATTAACTACAGCCTGTTGAAATGTTAGTGGGTACTAAAACATTCTAAAATTACTTCCATAACCGTTTCTAACTTAGTCTGTAGAGTTCAAAAAGTTTAAAAGCACATGAAAGTTAAATACCTTACTTAAGACTTTTTTTTTTTTTTTTAAAAAGGCAATAGCTCTTAATACAGATAGTTCAGCCTGATCAACACATATTTGTGACTGAATATGACTTTGTTGCTATAGTTTTTGTTAAGGCAGTCAGTTGGTATTTAGTAATTGCTGCGGTTGAGTATCTGTTTTTTTATATATTTCAACCTTTGGTCAAAATGTAGTAATTAAGGTGCATAGCATTAATTGTAAATTTTGTTGTTTATTGTTACGCGATAGCAGTGGTGAATATATGTTGTCAGGATTTCTTCTCTTTCGTATTCTCTCCATTTGGTGGTACTCATGGAGTTACTGAGATTGGTTTGCAGAAACCATTGCCTTGTTGGTCTTTTTGCGCAGGTTTGCCTGACAGTGCTTGTACGCACACTGTGCATGTAAACTTCTTCTGCAGGATCTCTTTTAGTTTGCAGAATTCCGTTGGAGTTCTTGTTCTGGTCTGTAGGTAAGTAACCCTTTTATCTAGTCAAGGGAGACAATATCTCAAAAGATGGTGCTAATGTATTGATTGTTGGGATTAGTTTCTTTAGCATCTTTTCTTATTTTCGTTGGTTTTATCAAAAATAGGTGGTCTGAGTTTTCTGTTCATGTTAATGAAGATATGTAGTTGTCTCAATAGGTCTGTTTGCTGATATATTCTTTTTGTAAATGTGTACACTTAAAGCTGATCTGGGGATAGAAGATAGTCATTGGAAATTTGCTGAGTACATGCTGAACATGAATTTGCAATTTTGTATTTGATTTGCATTAGCCTTTGTTGCCTGGGAGATGTTTGTATCCAAGGGTGGTCAAATAGTTTCTTCATAACAGCATCCTTCTAGTTAGATTCTGGCAATTAGCCACAAACCCTAGTAGGGGACAGGACAGTGCATTGCTGCCCCATCCTAGGGAGAGCTCAGAAAGGGATTGTGCCTCGTGCATGCACAGTTTCTTCTTGGTACAGAGAGGGAGGAGTGCAGAGGCTGCACTATCCCATAGGATGGTATGACCAATTTTCCTCTCCCAGCCTGTGGCCCACATCGCCCACCCCAATGGAACAATGTGTTTTCTACATGGGGATAAGCATAAATGGGAGGAAGGGGAAGTTCACCATTGTAGTACATGGCAAAGAGGAGGTGTTGCATTGACTTGCACATCCTCTGGAGCAATAAGCACCTTCCAGGGTGCAGGGAAGCAACAATCCCTTAGCTTCCCCAAGCATGGGACTGAGATTGCCATGACACTTGTGCAAGACTTGCCTTGAGAGAAAAGGTCCCTTGAGCCCTCCCCACCATCTTTTATAATGTTTTTTGGCATGGTTCAAAAGTTTAGTTCATGTTGCTCTTCGAAGTAATCACACTTGATTTTTGCTCTTCATTGCAGTGTACTAACTGCATTATAGTTATGACTGAGAAAGTGCTTCATTTTAAGGCTGTGTTTTCAGACTCTCTATACAGTATCTGTATTATAGAGGTGTGCCAGTTCCACTATAGTTGTTTGAGTAGATCCACAATTAATCTGCCTGTTTCATGCCAGTAGAGATGGGAATAGTGTTATGCTAGATTGATTACTGCAGGTTTGGTTATGCATGAACTGACAACTACTTACATTGACTACTAGTAGCTGTATATGCACCACCATTTAATGAGAGAGTAGGATTTTTTGAGCAGTCAGATCACTTGCATGCATCCTGCCTTAGACTAGCTTGACAATGTGATTTATCTCTCTGAGCTGCTTGATGATTTTACAGGGCCCCTCCCAGGCAGCTTGGAGTTTATTCTGCCACATTGGAATGAGTGCCATAACTTTTTGTTCCCTATTCCTTGTGACCTGGCCTGTGCCATGTGCTCATACCAGACAGTCTCTCTTTCTCTCTTAGGCTTTTAATAGATTATCCTAAGCAAAATCCAGGAGTTCTGTGAACCTTTTTCTAAACTTCCCCTTCAGGAGAGGTCTTAAGCTCTCACTTGGTTCTAGGGTGCCACACCCTCCTTCCAAAGAGCAGTGCAAAAGGGGAAAATTGGATTCTTAGTGAATTTCTCTATAGGCAAACAGCAGATACAGTAGACACTTGTCCTGATCATGTGACTGCTGATCTACAAACTTTTCCAGCAGTATTTTAAGTGTCTTATTAAATCTTTCCACCAGTCCTTTGGCTTGAGGGTGATGTGCAGTGGTCCACAAGTGTCTGACCCCATGTTTCTCCCATAAGCCCTGGTGAAGGGTTGATATGAATGAGTCCCTGAGGAACTTGTGGGTGGGGGGAAGCCCACCTTGCTGAAAATTGGCAAAAGAGCATCAGTATCTGTTTCTGCCTCTATGGAAGACAAAGCTGCAGTCCTGCAGGATAGCAAGTAGCATAATCTATCACCTCTAGTATAAATTTCTTTCCAGTCTGGGTCTCCTTACTACAGAGTCCCACAATATCCATGGTCAGCTTCAAAAAAGGTTCCTCTACTCTAGGTAGTGGCCTCTTGGCTGCTTTACTATTCTTGAGCTTTTTCTACCTTCTGGTAAGAATCACATATTTTGAGTATTTTTTGATGCCTGAAACTCCAGAGCAGTAAAAATTATGCAATAGCCTGTGTTTTGTATGCTGGATCTCCAGATGCCCTGAAAAAGGGATATCTTCAGAGAAGTTTAACATCTTAAGATGATACTTCTTGGACACCACTAACTGTTTCTTGATACTCCAAGTCTCTGTCTCTCCTGGGGAAAACCATTCCCTGTAAAGGAGTTGCTTATTCCACAGGAATGTCTCCCTGCATTCCTCAGATAAGAGGGCTTTCAGCACTGGGACTGGCCACTGCAGCCCTCGCCAGCGGTGGCACCAGCACTCCAAGCCCGTGCCTGGGGCGGCAAGCCGCAGGGGGTGCCCTGCCAGTCCCTGTGAGAGTAGCAGTCAGGCTGCCTTCGGCGGCTTGCCTGCAGGAGGTCCACAGATTTGGCAACAATTCGGCGGCGAGTATGTTGAATCCGCAGGACCGGGGACCTCCTGCAAGCAAGACACTGAAGGCAGCCTGCCTGCCTTGCCAGAGGCAGCAAAAAAGCTAGAGCCTCCCCTGGCCCTCACCTTCTCTAAGGAGGGTTTGGAACACAGCTGCCAGGGCAGGGAGTGTAGCCTGCTCCTCCCTGCTAAACTTTTCCCCTCTCTTGGCTGGGATATCATCCAAAGCAACACTTAACTTAGCATATTCACACAGGCTGGCGGGGACAGTTGTGCCAAATGGCAGGGGAACAGAGGTGGTCTCTCAAATAAATAGGCCCAAGTCATTTTTAGGAAGGAACTGCGGATCTTAATTTTTTGCATAAAGAATTTTTGTTTCTTGCTGCTGCAGTGTTGTGGCTTGTATAGATGAAAGACTTACAATGTCCTGTTAGGTCACACTTATAAGCATAACAAGTATGTCATTAGGCATCAAGTGTACCTCATTTTATTTGTTATACCATGACATTTAAATAGGCTTTTTGATTAGTGAGCCTAATCTCCGTTTCTTCAAAGTAGAGTTTTCGGGTTTTTTTCAGTCTTGCCCCATTCATTATCCTTCTGATTCTGTTACGAGTCTGAAGTTGCTGTAAGGTCACTTGTGAAACTAGACTCTGCATAGTAAAGGTTAAGTATCTGAGTGCTCCCAGGGATTAATGGCTATGTGCCATAAAATCTTCCCAAAGATGCGCTAATTATAGAAGTGACAGAAAATGCTAAAGGTTCATGCTCTGTAAGGAGTCACATTGAGACTGTTTCAATACGAAACCTTACCTGTGCAAAGAGTTAGTAGAAATCCACCATTTCCTGTGTTTCATTAACATTTTTTGTTGTCTGAATTTCCATTTTTAAGATTAAGATGTCTTCCCTGATATTTCCCTCCTAGTTTATTATTACGATGTCTTGTACAAAAGTGTCCTAAATAAGGGATTTTCAGAAAACAGCTAGTATTGATCATTTACTTTGGTTTTGCTTTATACATGTATGTTGTATATAAAAGGAGTGACTAGAATCTTGTGAACTCTCGCGTTCATGATATGAGTGTCTGGGTGGCTAAAATTCACTTCTCGTAATTACAGTTGTCTGGTAGTGAGTATACTCTTCTGTTCCTTTAGGAAATTTTACAGGGCTAAGAATGTTTAAACCTCCTTGAGAAATTTCTTTTGGTTTATGTGCCGTTTCACATACTTTCATTGCCACATGTGATAAGTGTTTACAACTTTTAACAAAGTATCGTAGATGTCTTTATGGACCAGTAAAGTGCCTGAGTGGCATGAGCTAGAAATGACACCAGATTGATAATGTATATACATTTTTATGAACCAGGCAACATAGTCTTTTTAATAATCTATCAATCAGCTTCTACACTAGGAATATTTAGTCTATTAATAGATGAATTGTACAAGAAGCCTGTATAAACTTTATATATAAAATAAAACAGTATTACCTACTGGCTCTGAATAGGTGCCATTGGATTTAAAACTTTGTGCCACATATCCTGCATAGAACAATTAACATGCAACACATGCTAAATGAGTCCATTACTACTTGGTGGAAAATATAAAATCTGTCACTGCTCTGTTATAATTTTTTTATCGTGAAAAATTAATGATCAAAAATATTAGTGATACATTTTTAAGGAACGTTTTTTCAGTAGTTTTAAACCACTTTTGAACGTGTGTGATTGTAAAACACACCACAATATGCCATAGGTTTTTCTAGTATTTATGGGGTAGATAAGGTTATTCATTGAAGGGCAGAGAGTTCTAAAAATGAAGTTTTTACTTCTTGAAAAGTTTTCTACACTCTCTCTTTTATTGCTTGTTGTAACTAAAAATTACTTGGCTTAAAGATACGTGATTCAGGTTTATTCCGTAGACCTGGATGAGGCTGTTTACCTTTGACTCATTTAGCAGAGTTTGGTGAGTTGATGATACAGGTTTGCATGCCTTTTTTCAGTTATCCTTGTTTCAGTTGGGTGACTTCAGGCTTTGAAATAACTGGCTGGGAGGAGCCATTCTGTGTTGGGAGCAGAAGAAAGGAAAGGATGAGGGGAGAGCCAGGGGCTTTGGTTTATAGCTTCTAAGATCTATGGGAGCACGGGTAGCAGCAGAACGTGGGACAGACAGCAGAGGCCTCATATATAGTTCCTAAGCCCAACAGAGACTAATGAAGAGCTCCTGAATTCCGTGTAGACTGTCATTGAGCAACTCTTGGGAAACATTCTAAAAACAAACAATTTCCAATACTAATAATATAGTTAAGCTTCATTTACTCCCCAGAAATGTACTTATCCGTAACATCAGAGTGCTTGTGAAAAGAATGCTGTTTTAAAGCCAAAATTACTAGAAAAACCAAGAAGTTCAAAGTAGGTGTGCTAGAGTACAGTTATGGAAGTTGTAGTGTCATAAACCAAATGAAGCTAGCTAACACAGGCACAAAGATGCAAATGCCTGATGTAAAGCATAGCTAATACATACGCTGTTAAGGCTAGAATCTGTGGTAACAGCCTCCCAACTTCTGTCGGCTTAAATTTTAATAGTTCATATCATTTTTAGAGTAGATCCTTATTATTTTCAGATGTAGCAGCTCAGTCTTAACCTTTTCCAACAGTTTAAATAATACATGCATCGCAGAAGAGGACTTTCTTTTACAGTTATTCTCTTATAAAACTCTTGTGCATAAACAAAAGGTAGCAATACACTGAGTTCTTCGCCAAAGTATATTTAGTGTGGTGCAGAGTAAGTCTTCTTGGCCCATTACTTGTGCCATTGTCTTTATCTACAACATTCTGGATATTAATCAATAACTTTAAGACACAGAAGCTGTAGGATCAATGCTGGTCTAAACCCAGGTCTCTTCTTATTTGGCGTTAACACTGCAAAACTCGGTGTGAAAAATATATTAGATTGCTGATGTAAATAATATCTGGATATACCCATTTTAGAGTATTTTCTGATGCTCTTGATTTCAGAGTTCAAAATCTCAGATTAGGTTTGATCTTGCATCTCGGCCATCTTTCCTGTTCCTGTGTTCTCCGTAGTACATGGTTGACAGCAGAAGTATTTGCTTGAGGTATTGGCTCATTAACTATTAGCTTGTAATTGTGTGGTTTATTTTCTGCTTTTAAGCTTTCTTCCGGTACTGTCATATGCTGTCGCAGAGAGATAGCCAAAACAGTTTCAAGTAAAACCATGCTATAAAAATCCAACTATTTTAAAAATAAATAACTCTGAACACACAATATGTTCAGAAAAAGATCCATTCTGTGACGCAACAAAGATGTGCACTATCTTGAGGATTTTGTTATGTCTGAGATGCTGGCAAATGAAATAAAGGCTCAAGAGTACTAGTTCAAAGACTGATTATTTAGAGACAGGATTTGCTCATGAAAGAGATCAGATAATTTTATGGTACTCCTTTTGCACACAACCTGAATGCTGATTTGCATGGAGTATAATGGCATTCTTGATTGGAAGAATTGGCTGTTTTTGTATGGGAGGGTAAGGCTTCTGAGAAATAGTCAAGATTAGAAACTGGTATGAGAGAGAACCATTTAGTTGCTTGTAAAACTTTGTTTGGAATGTTTTGATTAATTTAACGTGTTAATCAAGAGGATGCACTTAGCCATCGTTACAGCTTAGGGATAGAGAAAGTTGGTTTTATGTCATCTTTACAACTCCTCTGAACCTGAGGTCAGTCAAGGACCAGGCTATTCCCTATTATACATTAGAGCACCCTTAAGACTGCTCTAATTTATGCTCAGCTGCTTGTGACCCTAATCAGTTATTCTGGCAGCTGGAGATCTCTGGGGCATAGAAATACCCTGGCCGCCCCCCCTTTTCCCTGACCCACACCTACTGCAGCAGGGGCTGGAGATGTGTGGCACTGGACACTCCCCCGTAACTCCATGTCAGCGGGGGGATGTTGGAAGAATCCTTCACCAATCAGTTTTGATGCCATTGTGTCTGTTTTGTGCTGTCAGTATAGGTCCAGGATCCTGGACTCCAGTTCTTCCTCAAACACCTGGAAATGTTATGGTGGGTCAGTTCCTTTCCTTTCAGTTCAGCCATTCTTTGTTGTCCCAATCCTGTCTCTGTTACACTTTTTATGTTTAATTATATGGCTACAATCACGTGTTTAATTTAAAAAAATTACTATTTGTGCAAAATAGATCAGGTTTCAAAGAAACTACCACAGATGTATCCACCCTATCCTTAGGCAAAAGCTTGAAACTGGAGATGGGCTTTGCTGTGTGCCTTCAAGGTCAGCAATCTTAGGCTCTCTCGGAACAGTTGAGAATGAATTCCAGAGTTTAGGACCATCCACAGAGAACTCATGTTCTCTTCACTTCTGCCTTTAAAAATAAATGTCTGTAAGGAAGTATCGAGTGAGGTAGTTACTGTACAACAAAGTATTCGGGATTGAAAGTGTTGCACACTTAATTAGGAAGAAATTTTCTGATGCATTTTGATATGGAAATTTTTGCAGTCTATTCACCTTTTACTGAATTATTTTACAATTATTTTATAGTTGGCTAATCCAGTAACTTCTTTGATGTAACTTGATATGCACTAACCACAAATTAAAATCACTAACATTTTTCTTATTTTGATTTACTCTAGATTTAATTGGTGTTTTTTTTTTATATAGTTTATGCGTTTAAAACAGTGTTTCCCCTCTGGACCACTGTGTTGGAAAAGTAGGCTTCATTTTAGGTCTTAGTTACTGGCTCACTCTGGCTAACAGGGCAGGGAATGCTGAGGAGGGAAAGGTATGTGCCTTGCACTGCTACCCTGAGATGAATTTCAGCTGATTAGGGAATCCCTTGACTGAATCTGAAAGGATATATAGTCATCAGTCAAAAGGCCCATAGTGATAAAGTAAAGGAAGTGATCTTGAAGATGTACCTTTCTTTCCAAACATATTCTCAGTTTTAGTCTTTAGAGGTATGTGACTCTTGAGGGAGTTAGCCTAATTCACAAAACTCTTTCTGCTTTGTGATTTGCGTGATTTTGAGAAAATTTGGTTTGGCTATACACTAAAAGGATGATATGCATGATGTTTTGACAGTTTCTGTATTTCCATAGATCCATAGACTCTAGGACTGGAAGGGACCTCAAGAGGTCATCGAGTCCAGTCCCCTGCCCTCATGGCAGGACCAAATATTGTCTAGACCATCCCTGATAGACTTTTATCTAACCTACTCTTAAATATCTCCAAAAGATGGAGATTCCAACAACCTCCCTAAGGCAATTTATTCCAGTGTTTAACTACCCTGACAGTTAGGAACTTTTTCCTAATGTCCAACCTAAATGTCCCTTGCTGCAGTTTAAGCCCATTGCTTCTTTGTTCTATCATTAGAGCTAAGGTGAACGAGTTTTCTCCCTCCTCCTGATGACACCCTTTTAGATACCTGAAAACTGCTATCATGTCCCCTCTCTGTCTTCTCTTTTCCAAACTAAAATAAACCCAATTCTTTCAGGCCTTCCCTTCATAGGTCATGTTTTCTCAAGACCTTTAATCATTCTTAGTTGCTCTTCTCTGGACCCTCTCCAATTCTCCACATCTTTCTGAAATGCCGGTGCCAGAACTGGACACACCTACTCCAGTTGAGGCCTAACCAGCGCAGAGTTAGAGCGGGGAGATGACTTCTCGTGTCTTGTTTACAACACAACTGTTAATGCATCCCAGATTACATTTGCTTTTTTTGCAACAGCTATCACACTGTTGACTCATATTTAGCTTGTGGTCCACTATGACACCTAGACTTTCTGCCATACTCCTTCCTAGACAGTCTCTTCCCATTCTGTATGTGTAAAACTGATTGTTCCTTCCTAAGTGGAGCACTTTGCATTTGTCTTTATATGAAACTTCATCTGTTTACCCTCAGACCATTTCTCCAATTTGTCTAGATCATTTTGAATTTTGACCCTGTCCTCCAAAGCAGTTGCAATCCCTCCCAGTTTGGTATCATCTGCAAACTTAATAAGCGTACTTTCTATGCCAACATCTAAGTCGTTGATGAAGATATTGAACAGAGCCGGTCCCAAAACAGACCCCTGCGGAACCCCGCTTGTTATACAACAACTTGCCTTTATCCCTGTGTAAATGGCTTCCTTGGGTATTCTCTCTTTTCTGAAGTTTCCCTTGCAGTGACAGGACTTCAAAACTGTACAAAGTTCAGCCATATAAAGGTTGCAGAGTCCGGCCACGCAGGTTACTACAGTGATTCCTGTTGCTGCAGTTGAGGTTTAGTGTATCTCAAAGTAATTACATGTAAACCAGAAGTATAAGAGAAATTGCAAAGTTGTATATTATTTTTTAATAGATGATTTATACTGGAGACTGGAATGATTACTTTTTTAGTGCAGGAATATCAACATGAAATTAGAGAGACTGAAGTTTCCTGTATTGTAGACATACAACACTTTGCTGCAACAAATTGAAAGGTTTACTTTTTTTTTTTTTAAATATGTACATTAATTAGTCTAGCAGAGGACATATAACTACTCACTCTGAAAGTGTGATCTGCAGAAAAAATTCTGTTAATCCACCGAACGGCTAATGTATTTAATGTTACAATCAAAGAAAGTGATTAAGAAAATCTTGGCAGAGAGTTGATTTACATGATCACTTTTTTCTATCACACTTGCTAGTATTGAATCCGAAGTGAAAATAGTATTTGCTTAGTAACCGTAAATTACAGGTCACACATACACATCTACCACAATATAACGCGACCTAATATAACATGAATTTGGATATAATGTGGTAAAGCAGCGCTGGGAGTGGGGCAGGGCTGAGTGCTCCGGCAGATCAAAGCAAGTTTGATGACGGTTTCACCTATAAATAATGTCGTAATTTCCTGAGGACAGCATTATATTGGGGGTAGAGGTGTAGCTAGTAACCACTTTACTGTGGTAATCTCATTTGATATTGTTTAATAATAATAATGTTTATTAGTCATCCCAAGTTAATTATCGTGATTATTACATAGCGCTTACCGGTTTGCTACAAAGGAAAATATCTTTTTCGAAATATCATCTAGCCTTTTTGCAAAGTATATGGAAATTGGTTTTGGATCTAATTGAGTGTAGTTACCCAGTAATCTGTAGGAATCTATCAATGTTTCTTACATTATATGTATCAAGTGAAACCTATGAATTAGAGTAACTGCAATCAAGCTGCAGCTAGCCATATTCTTTTGTTTTCCCAGACTAGTTAGGCCGGTTTAACTGAATTACAATAGAAGTTAATTAACTTATACAGATTCTTCTTACAGTTGTCTGACTTTATCTCTCTAAATGTGTGTGTATAAAGCAAAAGTGATTATCTGCTAAAGCCAAATAAATAATTTAGCCAGGAGAAAATATTCTGAAACTTTTCCTAGATATTAAGTAATTTTATTATAAGTAAATGCCTAATATTAGATACCTAGTGTGACCCTGAATGGTTACTTCATATTATAACACTGCTACATATTCTTAGTCTACTGAAATATAAGATTAACATTACTCCTGATCTACAACAGTTAATTACGGTAAGAATTGCTGCTTTTCAAAGGAGAGATGTAGCTAAAAATGCATCCTCTGTGACATAAGGCTTCCCCCCTCTCACACACATTTTTAGCTGAACGATGGTAATAATCATGAAATCAGCTGGGAAGAGTAGGACCAGAGAGAAAACTTTAGGCTCTTAACCCCATCTAGTAATTAGTCGTCAGCAAATGCCCTGTTTCTAAGTTCGTTCACATATATGTTTATGTTTGCAAATACACAAAATAACCAGTCAGCATCTCATTTTTGTTACTTAAATGAGAGGAAACTATAAAAAGTACAGTTGTGCTTCATGATATGTTGTTTTTCGGTTTGAGGTTTTTTGGGTTTGATTTTTGCAAATACATTTATCTAAGATGTACTGACATTTTACATTTCACATTTTTGTACAGTCTTCTGCAGTTGGAAAATGATTTTTGTCTTGTGACTGAGCAACAGTCCTTTCGTAAGATTATTAAATAACAAAATCCTGAATTAACACAGGCTTTTTTAATCAGCTGTATTTTTAATTACGATGACTGGAAGCTTTGCTACAATTTGGAACACATACTAAGCAGTAATTATCTGGAAAGGCAGTTACAAAATGCACGTACATCATATGCTCAACATTTTTTAGGGTGTAAAAGAAATCTTGGACAGTTCCCCTGCTCACACACACAAATGGCATTCAGTAATAACAAAAAACGATAGTCTAATCCCAGGTCCTAGCATTAATGTAATATCTTACATTTGTTGCCTTCAGTTAGAAAGGTAACATCCCAGGTCCAGTTGTTTTCATCCTTTTCCAATTATAGCAACTTTTGAATGACTGCTGTATAAACTTCAGGCTATATATTCACATTTATTGTACCTCTTCTTCTGTATGTCTGAGTAACTTAATAGTTTATGAAAGGCTACTGCTTATTTTATATCCCGTACACTATGGATCTTGTTCCTGCTTGTTGTTTTTGACTCTCACTATCCCTTTGTAGCTTTCTAGAATTTACTTAAAATAGTTTTGATCTTTTTGTTTGGGGTGAATATAAAGGAGCAACATACAAACTTTTATCTTGGACTATATTCAGATCCAAACAATTGTGTATATAGTTATGCTTTTCTCTTTGGTAATATGTTTTGTGCTTAAGTTTACAAACATTGTTAATGAAAAGAATACTAATAAAATAACAGTAGTGATGTGAATGCAGGGCATTTCCTGGAGATTAACCCATTGATCTTAGAGGTCAAAGTGTTCCTCAGAATATCTCCCAACTGGACGGAAATCCCAAAGAAACATACTCTCTCAATCATTATTGCTTTATTAAGTTTTTTTCATTTTCAAGAGCTTTCTTTTAAGATATTTTGAAAAACTAAATATAGCCAATGTTTGGGAAGTTTTGTTCAGATATATACTTGTGATCAACAAAACGAATTGTGAAAACTTTTAAAACTCAGTGCTGTGCAGACTTTTGTGATGAGTGTGTATATGCCTGTACGTGTTAAGAATCAATCAAAGAGTATTAACTGACATGTAGTTCATTATGCAGAGGGAATACTCTGGTTGGTAGTTACCCAGTCTTCCTTACATGTGCTCAGCTATACGTTTTTAGAGAGAAGAGGTGAGACTCTTGGGAGAGGAGCTGTGAACATGGTGAATGTTATGTTGGACTGTTAATTTTAACTTTGTCAGAAACTGGCTGCAGTAGTGAACAGGAAACTCCAACGAGTCGAAGAGCAATACTGGACTTTTCCATCATGTGGAGGAAAGAGAATGAATCAGTACCTGACCATCAAGTTTTGAAGTAAAGAAGCTTGTGTGCACCTGCCTTCAGTCAGATTTGGCCACTAGAACAAGTAAAGAAATGAGGAAGGTGGGATGCAAAACTCCTGAAAAATGAATACGTCATTAGAGAAAATAAAGTCGTCCTCACAAGAGACGATGAAACCAGAAAGTGAAATCTGAGGAAACTGGAAGGAGAGATGGGGACCAGAGACTGTGTTCCAAAGGGGCATTGTGGAACTGGATACCCTAACCAGTGAATAAAACAGCAACCGATAGAACAAAGCAGCCAAGAGACTTTAGGAAGAATAGACAGATATTTACAACAGTTTACTTTGTTGTTCAGTGGACCAGGGATTATAAAAACAGCTGAATTTGGGAATGGACCAATCACACCAGTGTCATGATGTCTTTTATGGATGCTCACTGTCACCCAAATAGGTTAATCATACACAGATCATCTTAAAGAAGAAAAAGACTAGTAACCTGGAAAAGATTGTAATTCAGAAAGAAGAGTTTTAATTTTAAAGATCAAGGGAGAAAGGAAAAGGATGGATGGCTGCGTATGAAAGCTGTGGGGCACTTTGAGTTGATGTTTAAGGTAAAATACAATTTTCATACTAAAGTACTATTACTAATTTTTGTTGGTTTTGATGTTAGTGTGACATGAATAACTGGTGCTGAAGTCATGTAAATATTTATGAAAACATTTTTAGTAGCGTTAATGGAAATAGTGTTTGAGTTAAATCAAGTGTGAGAATTTGTGTGTATAAAGATTCCATGTTAAATCAAAAGGACATGTGCAAGACCGTCTAATCTGCATGAAGACAATGGGGAAACCTGCAGATTAGAAAGCACGTTGGGAGTTTGTGACTGTAATGTTTTAAGGACTGCTTTTTACCTGCGTATAAGGAAAGAGACTTTCAGTTGGGAACGTTTTTGTGCATAAATGAAATGTTATGTTTGGATTTATATTTGAATTAGATGAGAATCGACTATGTAAGCAGATATAGGAAATTTAGAAGTACTGATGCAGAATCGTAAAGGTTTCAAGAAATGATCTGTGTATAACTTAAGGTATCAAAAATAAACCAACATTTGTCTTGGATGTGATTCTGTTATTGCTCATTCATTCCTTCCTCCTTATTTCAGCGCTGAAAGCACCAATCAAAGGTATATTCTGATAGAGAAGCAGTCTGCTCTGTTGTTCATAATTAAGTTTAAAATATCACATGTGGGGTGTATCCATTTACTTCTGGCTGTTTACTAGGTTTTTCCATCCTTGTTGATAGAAAGTTTCAAACTACAGAATATCTGAAGACCAATTCACATTCATAGGCCAGCTGTTAGACCGTCATAATAGTTACATATTTGAATATTATCTTTTATACTAAGTTCCTTCAGAGTTTGCCATAAATTCAGCCTTCTGTTAGAGACTGAAACTAACTGTTTGTGGGTCTCAGCTGCACTTGTTGGTGATGAGATGGGCAGCCCCTTTTTAAAATTAGGATTGAAAGCACGGTTAGATTTTAATGTGAGCTGAGTGCATGGATACACCTTTAAATTTAATTCCTATATGGTTTTCTACATTTCATTGTGGCCTCTGCATTGCTTCTGAAAATTAACTTACATGGAAAAATTCATTTTATGTTCATATCTTACATTCTTAAAGCAAGGTGCAGGAATTTTAATCACTTTCTATCAAATGGCCCTGTAACAAAGCTGTCCAAAAGAGTGAGAGATAATTTTGTACCTGTGAATTTTGTTCTGCAGGTCCCAGCAGAGATGGTACCATCAGCGAGGATACCATTCGAGCTTCTCTCATTTCAGCAGTGAGTGATAAACTGAGATGGCGGATGAAAGAGGAAATGGATCGTGCACAAGCTGAGCTCAATGCCTTGAAGCGGACAGAAGAGGACCTGAAAAAAGGTCACCAAAAGCTGGAAGAGATGGTAACTCGCTTAGACCAGGAAGTGGTAAGCTGATTGAGAAATCAATGCCATATGTCTTGATTTCCATTAGTGAACTGAATCATATATGTGTACAGTCTGTTTTGAGTATAATGGATGTTTCCAGGCTTCTAGTATGTCAGTTTTAAAATGTCACCTTTTTTTAGTTGAGGGGTGTGTGTGTGTGTGTGTGAGAGAGAGAGAGAAAGCAAGAAAAGTAGATAGAAATGGAGTTAAGACTATTCAACTCAGTGTCCAGAATATCCACTTTATTTTATTTAGCCGTAGGGAAACTGTAATACATTTTGTTGAAGGAGGTATATTCCTGAAAATGATGCTGATGTGGGGATGTGTATAACTTTCTGCCTCCAACTTCTGAATAGTAATGGAGACAATTTTTACTATATCCTGGTACTATCACTGACTCACGTGGTCTTGTACAAGTCACCTTAGCCTCTCTGCTTTACTTTACCCATCTTTACAAAGAGAATGTGAAGATTAGTTAGTTAGCACCTGCTTATTGAAAATGCTATACAAGACATTATTTTTTTTGCAGCTATGTCAACTAAACTGGCAGGTGTATGACATTACAAAAAAATAAAAATTTACTGTATATACTCGTTCATAAGCTGAATATTTTTGGTAAAGTGACGCATCAAAGAGCAGGAGTCGGCTTATAAACGGGTCTACACCAAAATTTGATAATTTTAAACTCTATGGAATCATTGACTTGAATATCTAATACATTGTTGCTTTGTTTATCTGAAGTGTCTGCAGGCCTGGAGCTCCTCAGCTCCCTGTGGCCGTGGTTCACTGTTCCCAGCCAAATGGAAGCTGCGGGAAGTGGCGCCATTTGGCTGGGAACAGCGCACTGCAGCCACAGGGAGCTGAGGGGCTCCAGGCCTTGCAGACGCTCCAGGTAAACAAAACGTCCCACCAGTGGCTTACCCTGACAGGTCGGGAGCCAAAGTTTGCTGATCCATTTATTGATGTCAATACTGCAGCCTTTTAAAGTTGCAATGGCTTTGTTTAGTGGACTAGAGTGGCTTGAAATGGCCCTCATATGTCTCAAGCCAATATGAAAATATAACGTGCAGAATCGATGGAATCTCTAGTAAAATTGAAATAGCCTGTTATCCCTACAGACATGCCAATTTACAGGGTTTCTTTGAAATAAACAAAGAATAATAATAATTTGACAGTGATAAAGCAGGTGACATTCCCATAATAAAGTCCTACAAAATCTATAACTACAATAATCTGTTTTCATACTAGTATTTAAAATGAACAATGGTGAAATCAAAAGAAAAAGAGCATCTTATCATGCAGCGTTCACACTGAAAGTTGTTGAATATACAGAGGCAAACAACAATTGCGCTGCTGCTCGTGAATTCTGTATCAATGAGAAGCAAGTAAGAGAATGGCGAAAAAATAAAACACTAAAATACATGCCATGAAGCAAGAAAAAATGTCCAATGAGATGTGCTTCATTTCCTGAGCTAGAGAAAGATCTCAATAATTGGGTTGTTGAATGTCTACAAAATGGGTACATTGTCACTAGAACTGGAATTGGTCTGTGTGCTCTGCAAATGTCGAAAGAGGACAAATACAAGTCAGTAAAGCTGTCAGTGTTTGTTGCATCAGCGGGTTGATGTACTCGCTTCATGAGCCGTCATGGTCTCTGTCTTCATCAGCAAACAGATAGCACAAAAGCTTCCTAGAGATCTGGAATTAAAAATCAAATCTTTCCAAAGGTTTATTATAAAATATCAAAAGGAATATGCATTTGAATTGTCACAAATAGTGGCACCACTTCCCACAGCTCCCATTGTCTGGGAATGGCAAACCGCGGACACTGGGAGCTGAGGGGCTCCGTGCCTGCAGATGCTCCGAGTAAACAAAACGTCCCGACCAACCAGTAGCTTACCCTGACGGGCCAGAGCCAAAGTATTTCAGAGGTTGGAAAACAGAGTTAGCTTATGAAAGGGTCATACAGTTTTTGCTGTTTTTAGCTAACCATCTTGAAGGTTCAGCTTATAGACGAATGGGCCAATGAACAAGTATATACGGCAGTTAATCTAGTTCTTCCTGGTTCATGAGTAAGATTTGGTAATATTTTTGGAAGCTTCTCAAAATGTTATATTAGAAATAACAGTTGATATTAAAACTGATTACTGATTATATGTCAGGCTGTTGTATTAAATGAATTCAGCATTTAACCTCAAATGCACAAATGCTAGGTGGTTCTTCAGTGTTCAGCTTCTCTCTCCTCTACCTTTCCCACTCCAGGCCCCCTTCCACCATTCCCCTTTTTACCTTGCTCTCCATCCCATGCACATCATGTTTCTGATGACCATCTCTCTGATCCTGTGTCCCCTCTCTTCCCCCGCATAAATGATATGGAAAAAGGGCTACACGGTGAGGTGTCAAAATTGTAGACGATACAACATTTTTCCAGATAGTTAAGTCCAAAGCAGACTATGAAGAGTCACAAAGGGATTTCACAAAACTGGGTGACTGGGCAATAAAATGGCAGATCACGATCAGTGTTGTTAAATGCAAAGTAATGTGCATTGGAACATATAATCCCAACTATACATACAAAATGATGGAATCTAAATTAGCTGTTATGGCTCAAGAAAGAGCTCATGAAGTCGTCATGGATCTCTGAAAACATCCACTCAATGTGTTGCAGCAGTCAAAAAAGCTAACAATGTTAAGAACCATTAGGAAAGGGATAGAAAAGACAGAAAAATATCACAATGCCATTATAAAAATCCGTGGTACATCCACACCTGGAATACTGCATACAGTTCTGGTTGCCCCATCTCAAAAAAGATACATTAGAATTGGAAAGGTACAGCGATGGGTAACAAAAATGATTAGGAGTGTGGAACAGCCTCTGTGTGAGGAAAGGTTAAAAAGACTGGGACTTTGCTGCTTGGAAAAGTGACAAATAAGAGGAGTCTATAAAATCATGAATGGTGTGAATAAAGTGAATAAGGAAGTGTTGTTTACTTCTTCACATAACAGGAGAAGCAGGGGGCACCCAATGAAATGAGTAGGCAGCAAGTTTAAAACAAACCAAAGGAAGTATTTCTTCACATAACGCGCAGTCAACTGTAGCACTCATTGCCAGCGATGTTGTGAAGGCCAAAAGTATAAGTGGGGTCAAAGAAGAATTCAGTAAGTTCATGAAGGATAGGTCCATCAATGGCCATTCACCACATGCTCTGTGTGAGCGTAGTCTTTGACTTCCAGAAGCTAGGTGTGGACAGCGGGGGTTGGATCACTAGATAATTGCCTCTGCAGTTCATTCCTTCTGAAGCACCAGGCATTGGCCACTGTCAGAAGACAGGATACTGGGCTAGATGGACTATTGGTCTGACCCAGTATGGCTGTTCCTATGCTCTTAACCTCACTCACACTATGCCCTCACTTTGTGTGGTTGCTCACCTTCCTTCAACTACCTGTGGTGCTTGTCCATGGTGCATGGGAAGATTAAACAGGAGTTTCAGGAGGGGAGGGGATTAGAGTAGTCTGGGGGGAATGGGGCCCGGAACCTCTGCACTGAGACTTCTGCACATCAGAGGCTCTTCCTGGTACTGCTGCTTTGGTATACCAGGAAGCTGTGGCGGCAGTAGCAGCAGAAGGAGCCATTCACGTTCCAGTACCTCAGCATAAAAACAGTCAGTTCCCAGTCCTTGCCACTGTCTCAGCTCTTTGGTGCACTGTGGCAACAGCACTGGGGAGCATTTCAGTCTCCAGTGTCATGGCATAGAGGCACTGGACTCCATCCCTACCTCAGTCTCCCTGCATAGCCCTTGACCCTCAAGCCAACGGCCCCCACCCCCCACAACAAAAAGCCTCTTCCATCCCTCATGCCCACACATCCCTGTTAAACTAGTCATCATACTTGCTAATATCTCATTATGCCTCTGGCCACCCACATTTTTGCTCATCCCCTCATGGCTTCGAACTACATCTCTTCCCCAACCCCTACTTGCCATCTTGCTTCCACAGGGTCTCTGTTGAGCCAGAGCTAGTGAGTCTGCAAGAGAGCCTTGCTGCACTGGAGAATGGGGAACTGGACCTGTTAGAACTGGACAATTATAGGCTGATCTTGGCAAAACGTAACTGTAGGTTATCTTGAATGAAGGGGATAACTATTTTTGTGGGTTAACTTTACAAGACCAAAAGTATCTTATACCCAAGATATTATCCAGATATATGTGTAATCCCTATTTTGAAACTTGTGGGGATTTTGCTTCTTTAACTAAGAGGGACCTAAGAAAAAGTGAGGAAAGCAGGACAAAATTACAGAAAAGAAGGAGTATTTTTCAATGTTTTCTTTGTAACTAGAGTTCTTCAAATGTGTATCAAAGTAAAATTTAAGAGGTCCTCTGGAGCTCAAGAACTTTAACAGAGCGAAAAGAACAGGAGTACTTGAACATGAGTACTTGTGCCACCTTAGAGACTAACAAATTTATTTGAGCATAAACTTTCGTGTGCTACAGCTGTAGCTCAAATAAAGTTGTTAGTCTCTGAGGTGCCACAAGTACTCCTGTTCTTTTTGCAGATACAGACTAACAGGGCTGCTACTCTGAAATCTGTCATTTAACAGAGTAAGTATTTTAAATATTTTTTTAGGCTGAAGTTGATAAGAACATTGATCTTCTGAAGAAGAAAGATGAAGAACTTAGTTCTGCACTGGAGAAAATGGAAAATCAGTCAGAAAATAATGACATAGATGAAGTTATCATTCCAACAGCACCACTTTACAAACAGATTCTGAACTTATATGCAGAGGAAAATGCCATTGAAGACACCATCTTTTACTTAGGAGAAGCATTGAGACGTGGGGTTATTGACCTAGATGTCTTTCTAAAGGTAGGTTTCTCAAGACATTTTTGAATGTGCATTGAAAATTAGGTATTTGACTAACGTTTTGGCACTAAAAATTCCTGTGTCTGTCCTGAGATTGTGTTGCTGGATTTTTTTTGCCAAAGGGGAACCAGTAGGTTTAAAAATGTCTGCATTTTTTAAAAAGAGAACGTCAGTTAATAAAAGGAATCCCAGTGCTTGTGAAAAGTCCCTAGTTAACAGCATTGTAGACTGAAGTCCTGTGTTACTAGGCCAGGTGTAATAGTGGCTGTGCCAGTGTGCCTGCCTTGCTTTATCAATGCACTTTCACCCTGATTGTGGAGAAACTAAGTGTAAAGGTGAGCAGTTAGTCAGTCAGTCTCCACCCTCATTCTAGACTTGGTGCCTTTGCTGAAATGGCTAACTAAGAGTTTGTGGTAGTGTGGATACAGAAATGGACACAGACCACCAACTCACTTCCCATAGCCTAATGCTCCACCGTGTTCATCTTTTTCTTCCTTAAATCAGATTTTTCTATTCCAAGCAGAGTTTTAAATGCTTGGGTGGCTTTGGATCAAGACATAGCCGGATACTGAAAGAGGACCGAATGAAAAACACTGGTTTAGGCATTGCCTTCAGTTGGCTATTGGAGGTTGTCTGATTTTGAGGCAAGCAAACCATATGTATGGATAGACAAAGAGATACCCAGAAGCCACTTCTATAAAAGAATCCGCTCATTACCACTGCCTGCCTATGGATTTGTTTGTTTATGAGTATGGTGAAGATTTGACACAGTTTATTAGCTCAACGTGGCAGTGATCTATTTTTATAGGTGGAGTATAGAAAAGGGAAAGAAGGGGAAGAGGAGAGTTGCAGCTTGTCACCTGCTTAGTTGTGGTTATCAGGCTGGGTTTTATAGGGATTACAGCAGAGGTGAGTCTTAAGGGAGGCATTTGCAGGAAGGCAAGGTGCGTGTGGGAGAAAGCCTGGAGGCTTTTTACAAGAGAAGCTGACAGGCGGGTATTAAGGGCTTGGGACACTGGCAGAGCAAAAGAAGTGATATATGTCACAGTAAGTTGCTAGGTTAAGAAGGGTGGGGTGAAGTTGTGAAGGATTCAGGGGTTCACCTATGTGGAGCCAGTTGCATACTTGGGGAGGCCTAAATCTAGGAAATAGTTTACTGAAGTCACTTCTCTTTTTCAGTATCTCTCTGCTTTCCAGTGGTATAAAGGCACACTAAATTGTAGTGTTCTGCATATGGTATGCCTATAAGCTGTCACTCAACTTAGAAACAGGAATTGTAACAAATCTGACCAGCTTTCCATTCCATAAAAAGGTAGCTAACACCACACTGATTCACTGTAAAAAACTTATCTCCGGCATGGAATGGTAGTATAGATATTTTTTAATGGCTAGTGCAATAAAAGGCCTCATCCCTATGAGTCTGTTTTCATTTATAACCTAACAGGTAGCATTGAAATATTGATCCAAACTTTTTGGAATTATAATTCACAAGTATTTCAAACATCTTTTGGCCCTGTGCATAAGAAATCCTTCTAATTAGATGGGAGACATATAGCAGATATTGAGTGACTTGATTTTGACCACTTAACTGAGCAACCAGACATTTTGGCAGCCCACTTAATGACTATCTTGGGGTGCAGGAAGGAAAATAGAGGGTTTGGAGTTGCTGATCATAGTCTTGTCTTAACTTCACTTATAGGTCAAAGCATTTAAAGGGAAGTTGATAGGCTAAATGTTTAATTAAGGATCAGGATGAAAAATGCCATGCAGTGGGCAAAAAGATACCTCACCTTTATTTTGCAGGTGAATAAATCCTGTGATTTTGAAACAAAGTATTAAAAATGCTTAAAATTAAACTGATTCAGTAAACTATTTAACTTTTAAAGCTAGTTGTTGTGTGCCCATCTTAGTTAATACTCACTCCTTTTATATTTCGTAAATACAATGCCTAAGTCACTCAAAAGTCTAGTAGTCTGCTCCTAGGCAATCAATCAGGAAATAAATACTATCAGTTCCTTTTTCTAATAGAAGTTCACTGACATTCCAGTTTGGGCTGAGACTTCAAATCTGGGATTCATCTTTAGTATCCCATAGATGGAGAGACCAGATAATGGCTTAACATCTGGTCCTTAAGCAGGTTGGCTGTTGCATTCACCAGTGCGGTCTTCAGACAGGTATTGTTGTGTCTCATGGGAGGCACAATGATAATCTACAGTAATTCAATTTAATTTGTTATACTCTCCAAAAATCTGAATATATTTTTACCAGATACTTAATTCACTAACAATAAACCATAGTGAATGATACCTAATTGAATTTGATTGCTATTTCTAGCAAAGAAAGTTCTGTGTACTGTGTGTTGCAGTTTGCAGAAAGTGTGAAGTATTTTACTTTGGGACATATTTTGAGGTCCTTACTGTGTTTACTCAAATCAGGATTTGGCCCTGAAAGCCTAAATATTCATTTCCAAAAATAAAATCACATTTGGCTCTCAGATTATCCAAAGTATTAAAATTTTGGATTGCAGATAATCTGTTTGTAATATAGGCCATAAAGTTGATGGCTACACTAAATTGTATCCTCTCTTTCCCCAGCATGTACGTCTTCTGTCACGCAAGCAATTCCAGCTGAGGGCGCTAATGCAGAAGGCAAGAAAGACTGCTGGACTCAGTGATCTGTACTGACCTCTCCAGGACGTAGGGCTCCTTATGAAACAGTCACTCTTTCTTTTAATCAGTAGGTGACCAGAATAAGTTATTACACCATTCAAGTGTAAGATATTTTGAATCAATATATTTTCTTTTTGGTAAAGACTAGCTTTTATTAATGCACTTTCTATTCCTTGTAATCTTTTTTTGTGTTGGTGGATTAATGCGAAATAAAACTTGTTGCATAGTTTTTTTCTTCCTATGTTTTTGTGTAAAATATATACTTCCTTTTCAAATGATACATCTTCCTAGTTTGTGCAACTTTATTTCCCTGACAAACATGCATATTGATAATACATTGCTGAGACCTGGAAACGTCTTTTCTTCAGTGTCCAGAAATAGGAAGAATAAACACAGTTGCTTTAAGTATAGCTTGTATGTCATTTAAGTTTATTATAAATTAAAGAACAGGATGCCCAGTGTAAAGGCTTGACGTCTGTGCTAGATCTTGTCACCCAGGAAATGAGATTTCTTGCAAGGTGACCATAGCAAAAACTGGTGATTTTTTTCCCCCATTCTATGTAGATACTACAATCAAATATCTGTCAGTCTTGCAGTTCATAAAAACAGACAAAATAGGGAATGTTAACCTTAAAAATTATGCTTAGGTACATAACACTTTTACTCAATCACTTCATGGAAGCTTGAAACAAAATCTATTTCCTTAAATTGTTTATGGTGCAAATTGCTTTCTATAATCCATACTAATGGATCCTGCTCTTTTCCCAGGTGACTAATTACCACTGCCTTGTCTGAACAACTTGATGAGGTCATTTGCTTCCTTAGATTAGGGCTGGTATGGGCTACCTCAACAAATCCTTCATGGAAACCAAATTTTCCCTGTCCTTTTCCCCTTCAGATGAAGTGCAGAGGTCATATACTCTAAAGGGCCCAAAACAAGAAGCACACTTCCCTAAGCAATCTGCTGTTTTTATGCTAAATGAAATAACCTGCCTCTTGTAAGAGGCCAAGGAAACCAATGTGTATCTCCCAAAAGAGTCTGATGAAGAGAAATTTCCTCATCCTTGGAGTCTGACTCTGAAGACACCTCCATGAGGAGTTTTAATGCAGATGACATGAGCTACTTGATCACTGCCTGTTGCTTCACTCTCGCTGGGGCACCTGGCATTGGTCACTGTCGGTAGACAGATACTGGGCTAGATGGACCTTTGGTCTGACCCAGTACGTCTGTTCTAATGTAGTGTTATGTTCTTATTCAGGAGTTGGAGCTACAGCTGGTATTCCTTGAAGTTTTCTTTCATTCAACATGGCAGTTTTGGTTGAGTTTTTTTTACTGTCACATAAGTACAAAAACTGCTTCCACTCTCCCCCCTTCCAAATCTCCAGTAATTATTTTTCCTCCAACTAGCTGGTTCTGAGAAACATGCCCTGCTTTCACATTAATCAGGAGCTATGTGTCCCTCCCTACTTTCTTTCTGGACCTAAAGTGGGACAAAGGATCCTGCACTCATGGTCTGTTTCTTTAAATTATAGTCTAAAGGCTGTAACTCAATAATCCAATTTATTTTTTCTTCAGTCAAGATGCATTTTCTTTCCTCCTTAAATCAGCTTGCTACTATGATTTAGGGCCCTTATTAGTAGAGAGTACTTGGAGGTGTTCCCTACAAAAAGGTGATTTTTTTCCCCCTTCCCTACCTTTAATAAGATTTTCAGTGAATATCTATAGTGGGGGAATGGATTACTCTTATTGCTGTTCTGTATGGTTTAACTGCTTCTATTAGTGCATGAAGTTTTAGGGAAGCTGCTAGCCTGCTTCCTTGTATGCACTAGCAGCAGAGACTCCCTAGTATGGCATACCTTTGTTCTGATTGACTTGCCTGTCAACCACCTGTGGAGAGAGAAGGATGGATCCTATTAACACAGATGGCAGTGTTACTCTGTTCAGTTTTACAGGTAAGGAAAAAATCCTGTTTTTCCTTTGGAATGGAGTTTGCATTGGTTTGTTTTAGCTTAATAGCAAGCATGCACTTCAAAACCTTGAATTGTTTTATGGGGTTTTAGTTTTAACCTTGAGTGCCAAAAGTTAAGCTCTTAAATCCCTATTTTACATGTCAAAATACAGAAGACATGCTATTCTAGAGTACTGAGCCCCTGTAGTCGCTGCTCATCTATGTACTGGGATTTTTATGTAATAACTAAGTTAGTAAAAGAAACCCCACTTTAACTGAATATTAAATAGCTAAAGGTTTGAGATAATGGAGCTACAGAAATGGTAGAGAGGGTGTGTTTATACTGAGAAGCTGAATTTAAATATCAAGCTTTTGTGGAGGTGTACTCATCTCTGTATCAGGCAGACTTCAATCTAGCCCAGTATCCTCCCTCTGAAAGAGGCTAGTGCTGTGCTTCAAAGGGACAACTCTGAACAGGGCAATTCTGTGTGTGATCCATGTTTGAGCGCTAAAGTAAAATTAGACAAGGAAACGGAAGTAGCAGTTCATGGTTTATTTGGTGTTAGGGCTGGTACAGTTGAATGCTTGCAGTGGCCTTTACTTGTTGTATACGAAGTCCTGGGTTTTTACATTTCTAGGAACCAGATTTACAGCTATTCCAGTATAGTACACAAAAATTAAGTTCTTCAGAAAAGATATGCACAGAGATTCCGAAGCAGTTAGGAAGATACATTTGGACCTGCAACAAGTTGAGAACTTTAATCTATCAGTCAGAAAGTTGGTCAGAGTTGGTTTGCCCCCATCTTTTGTAATACAAGAAATACGATGGTCTCTACATTTACTACACAGTTGTGAAACCAGTTATATTTTTCTGAACTGACTTAAGAGAAAAAGGCAGAGAATTTTGCTAGGTGGTGGTGTTTTACAAGGAGTGCTAGATCTACTTTATACCACTTAACTGTAATGACTAGGTTGTGATCCACCTCTGGCTACAAATACTGGTTTTGGTGAATAGGAAAAGAAAGCCACAGAATAACTTCATACTCTAATTTCAGGAAACTGAGTTGGTCATAGATTTTAGCTTTACATGTTTCTAGTCAGTACCTACATCGAAGGACTTGACCTACTTAAAAAGTGCAAAAGACAAATCCCCTATACTGTTGTATAGTGAAGTGCTAGGACAGAAGAATTAAAACTGCAGTTCCTTCTGGATTCCCCAAAGTGTATCTGCACTCTTCCGTAGCTGTTCTTCCTCCTCACTCTTCAGAGTCATCTTTACTACATCTGTAATGCCATTATATCCCAACACACAAGGAACACTTAGGAAGACATCATCATGTATTCCATACATGCCCTGAAAAGGAAATAGAAGGATATTACTAGATTATATGGGTGTCTTATAACTTTTGTTTACTTTATTTTCAAGTATTAGCCCATCCTGTTACTTCTTTTAAGCCAGTGGTCTAAACTGTTAGCCAAATTTCACAAGAAATTAGGCAGCTCTGGATATCAATATGTACAGCTGTAAATTAGTTTCTCAAAGCAGAGAAACTGCCACCATTCTTGTGTTAACAAGCTGCTGCTCACCTTAACCATAGTAGAAATTGGGTGCACCCTCTTTAGGTTTTTCATAATAGTTTCAGCTAGATCTGCCACAGAGAGACCAATAGCCCATGACGTGTATCCCTTCAACTTGATCACCTCATAGGCACTGCAAAGGTAAAGAACTTGCTTTACATTTTCTAAAAACAAAATGGTTAAACTGAAGTTTATTATAACTTGGATTATGAAATCTTAAAACAATGGATGAGTGCCAAAAAAATCACCCAACTCAGTGGCATCGCTCCCACTGACTTTCAGCTGGACTTGTGCCCTTCTACAGGATTAAGCACTTCTAAAAACTCCACCCATTCTGTTTCAGTCAAGCACCGAAGTACCTGTTAACCAGATTTAAAGTATTGGGTTCTCCGCACTGAAGAAAATTAGAGGTTCATTACTCATCTGTGTAAGAGTTCTTGGGCATACAAGATTGCAGCTCACCAGAAATTAACAACTTGTTTTCTCCATTAGACTGGTGAATGTTAGCTACCAAGGCTCCCTATTAAGTGGTATCATTTCTGTATCTTCACATTTGTTACTGTTACACTGATACTGCAGCAGATTTATAATACCATAACATATTTGCTCCATTTGACATTACGCACTGTAGTTCTGTGCCATTTAAGAGTAAAGCAACTTGTTCTAGTATAGAATTGCTCTTTACCTGTCCACCACCTGTTTGTGGACCTCTTTCCAGTGCTCTTTGTCTGCATCAGTTCCTATGTCAGGGTGCAGAGCCTTCAAGGAGACACCAGCAACATTAACTCCACTCCAGACAGGTACTAAGATAAATACATAAAATTAACAAGTTACTTCACAGTACAGAGCATTTATCAATCCACCAGACAAATCCTAATTTCACTCCACCCAAATATAAACTGACAATTAGCGTAACACTTAGAGTGAATCTGTTGCTATACAAGTGTCATTGCGGCTTGGGTGTAAGAATTTCATTTTTTTAATAATGAAAATTAAGGTTTGTATATCTTACAGGATTAAAATAGGTCTTGTGAACCTAGTCCTGTCTGAGGATCTGAGCCCATTTCTTTACCTTTGGCATCTCAAGGTTAAAGGTGGTCAGTCTGTGTTTTTTAAATTGGTCAAGGAATGAATTGACAATAAGGGACTATTTAGATAGTTTCATGAGGGGTTGGTGAGATGAGAAGGGAAGGAATTTTGAAGTCTCCCCTTCCCAGACAATGTTGTTTCAACAATCACTTGAAGGTCTGTTGAACAGAACAAAACACTCTTAGGTATTCCTGGCCTAGGCCTGCACTGAAGTTCCTTAAAGGGGAGGGGGGGGCAAAAATGCGTGAAGACTCAATGACTGGAATTAAAAATCAAGTCTAGGGCCAGTCGGACAACAGCAGCAGAGAGTCCTGTGGCACCTTATAGACTAACAGAGGTTTTGGAGCGTGAGCTTTCGTGGGTGAATACCCACTTCGTCAGATGCATGTATTCACCTACGAAAGCTCATGCTCTAACACGTCTGTTAGTCTATAAGGTGCCACAGGACTCTTTGCTGCTTTTACAGATCCAGACTAACACAGCTACCCCTCTGATATCTGACAACAGCAGCATTTTTCAATAGGCCCTTGCCAGGAAGAGCTTCACCCTCCCACTCTTTCAGCTCCCTGCTGGAGAGTTCTGGGAGAATTTAGTCTGCAGGTTTTGGCCCTTCTTGGGTTACAGTAATGACCTTTTCTAACAGAACAAGCCAAGTCAAGTATAGATGATCATCTGTTACTGCATACCACAGCTAAGTTAAGGAAGGCAATGCGTGTTTCCTTAAATTGCCTCATGTGAAGGTCCTAATGAGCAATTCTTTGCAAAAAAGATTGAATATTAGTGTTTCCTGGGAACTTGGTAGAGTTTGTCTTGACCCCTTACTACCTAATTTGTGGTTTTTAAAAAAAGCCACAAACAGAATAAAGCTAAAGATAAGAAGAGCTTCATACGTACCACTAGAATCTCCATGCTCTCCAATTATCCACCCATGGCAGCTTAGAGAATGGATGCCCAGTTTCTCCCCCATAAGGTAGCGGAAACGAGCAGAATCCAGATTGCAGCCGCTACCAATAACACGGTGTTTAGGAAAGCCACTGATCTTCCAGGCCACGTAGGTCAAAATATCAACTATTAATACAATAGCCAGGTTAGTAAAAGGACTTGATGAAAGACTAATGAAAAAATTCTAGTGCCTTGTTTGACAAACAGTCTATTCCAACTGATTCTTGTGAGGGGTCTATCTGCAAGGTTTTTTGTTTTCTTTTACACTAAATATACTGAATAGAGCAGAGAACTGATATATACTGTCCCTATATATATATATATATATATATAGTTGCTTATTAGCAAAACCACCTTTTCAGCTACATGAGAGGCTTAAATTACTCATCTGTAAGAAGTGTCAGCCTCCATTACACACAGTTCTGCTTCAAGAGCTTTATAGAAGCAATTACAGGCAAGTTTAAACTGGAGGATCACTGCATCATCCTCTTCCTAAGTTCTGGGCTGAACTGGGAGCTTGAGGCAAGTAGTCTCAAATCCCCAGCCCAGTAAACTATATCAGTTTTCCCCCTCTCTGAAACATGCTGCCCTATTCCATAAGAGCCAGGGAACCAAGGGTTTTATTAAGCAGTCCTAACAAGCCTGACCTGGATTTGATACGACAAGCAGTGTGCAGTCAGGGCTGTACTTGACAACATTGGGAATGATGAATTTGAAGATGTTCACATTGCGCTGGACCAAGTTAAGACGACTCTCTCCTTCTTGCTGGCGTGCACCAGCTGTGATGATAACCAGCTTGGAGTGTGCAGTCACACTGTAGTCTACAAAGAAAGTGTCAAACATTAATTCTTTCCACAGAAAGCTCAGAACAAGCCTAGCGTTCCTACCATCCTCAAGTTAGAGTTCTTAAGTCTGAAGATGCTGAGAGGCCATAGTTAGCGGAATATGGTGCTCTCCTGAGAATCAGTTATCTTCTGCTATGCAGAGAAAGTTACATCAGCATCAATGTGTTGCTGCACAAGTTTCTCTGATACTATAGTAATGGGGTGCATAAACAAGTATGTATAGTAATGGGAGGGATAAATGAGTATATGTCAACACAACACTCCTGTGAGATAGGGAAGCACCATTCTATCCATGCACAGGATGTCTGGGGCAGGGCAGAGCAGAGAATTGAACCCAAGTCTCCTGAGCCTCAGGCTAGTGCCGTAACCACTTCTCCTGACTAGCTCTTTGTTAGAGTGTGGTGAGTACTCTTCTCTACAGCTATGAAACGTGGACACACTGTGGCAGACACTTTAAGCAACTAGAGCATTTTCACATGCGCTGTCTGTCTCTCCCATGTATCGTCAAGTGGGTGGATGAGATACCAACAAGATCCTGGACCAGTGCTGCATGACTAGCATTGAATCCCTGATAATACAAGTACAACGTCACTTGGCAGGTCACCTCATACATATGGATGATACACAACTCACAGTCATGTTTTATGGACAGTTGAAAATGGGAGCATGTACACTGGGAGGGTAACAAAAGTATTAAAACACCCCCAAAGCTTCTCTAAAAGCTGTTCAAGTCAACCCTAACACATGGGAAGCTGCTAGGGATAGATCAGGATAGTGACAGAGCTGTTGGTCTCTGGTTAAAAGCCACTGAGAATAGCGATACAGAAAAAGCTAAAGAAGCACAAGTGAAGAAAGCAGGCTGCGGCAAAAACATACGGCCACATCTGCCTGCCACGTGGTTATAGCTGCGGATCCCTTAATTGATTGCTCTTGGGTGAATGTAAGCCACTGAAACAAGGACTCATGTCAGCTATAACAGGAGACTCCAACAATGGAAGGACGGAGAAGAAAGCCCTGTTGGAAAGGCTCAAATATTACATCCCATGGAATGTGTGTTTTCTTTAAAGGAAATACTGGGTGCACTGCGGCTGATGGTAGCCCTAGAGAGACAAGCCTATCTGGACAATAGCTGAGGTCTAGGTAGTGGTCTTGCATGCATCTCTGGCTAGTGTCAGTATGGGGTGACGTTTTACAATTTTATTTTATTTTTTTAACTACACAAAGTGCCTCTGTTCTGATAGGACCTGTCTATGGATGAAAAGATTACTCCTTGGCTGAGAAATAAGTAAACTATGCACTAACACTTGCCGTAGTCACTAGCTACTGTGAAGTTTAAACTTGCATGATCTGAGCTGTTTATAGCCAATAGGAGTGGTAGACAAGAACACAAGTCATGGTGGTGATTACCCAGCTGCAGAGAAAAGTGATCTAGGAGGATCATACAGGTAAGCTGAAACACTTAAAAATTTTATTTATTTTTAATAATGCAAGTTCTAGCCCCAGTGGCCAATTCCAGAACACAGGAGTGTTCACCTCCACAAGCTTTAATGAGGAGTTACAAATTCAAATTTGGCAGCTATGAACCATTTCTCCCCCCCCCTCCCCCCACACACAGAAAAGCTACAGTGAAGGGCAACAAACTGATCAGCGATATGGAACAACTTGCCTATGAGGAGAAATTAAGAAGAGAGACAAGTAAGGGCAGGGGAATAGGATAGAAGTTTATAAAATCGTGACTGGTGTGTGAGATGCTGGAAGACCAGGTGCTAACTTGTGTCAGGGTCCCCATGTCAACAGAATGATTCCAGCTATGCATTTCTCAGTAATCTGGCTCACCAGTGTGGTTACATGAGGTATTAGAATTACAAGAATGTGTTTGTTTGGGAGTTGCTGCGTGCATTAACATCTGTAGTCCACATTGTAAGGACATATTTGAGTGGTTCTAAGTCAGACAGGAGGGGCGTATTAATCAGTGTGAAAGGCTGATCTTCCACAGAGATCTTCAATGGAGACTCCATGTTTAGGCTGTTCTTGTGCTTGGGGAGTTTACACTTGATTGTGAGTTCTATACTTAGATTTCACCAACCTGGAGTTTGTGCCCTGTTTCCTAAATAAGCAGCAAGTTAACATCCATAAAGAAGTACTTCACACAGTGCAGAGTCAACCTTTTGAACTCATTGTCATGGAATGCTGAAGGCCAAAATATAATGCGGTTAAAAGAAGAACTAGATAAGTTCATGGAGGATAGGTCCTTCAGAGGCTATTAGCCAAGATGGTTAGGGATACCACCCCATTCTCTGGGTGTGCCTAAGCCTTCAGCTGCCACAAACTGGGACTGGGTGAGACAATCACTTGAAGTTGTCCGTTCTGCTTATTCCCTCTAAAGCAGCTGGCACTTCTGGTCTGACCCAGTATGGCTATTCTTACGTTCTGTATGAACAGAAACAGATTGAACCTGCTGTTCAATACTAAGACTTAAAAGATCAAGTAACACTTGGATGAGCAACTGTGTATCTGAAGTGATGGTCTCCATTTAGAAACTGTATTTAAAAAATAAACCCCCAACACTAACCTTTGCCAGAGACAATTTTTGGTGTTCTAAGGAAGAGACTGCCATGCTGGAGATCCAGCATCTCTCCTCTCAGCTTGTCCTCTATGACATCAACAAGGGCAAGTTCGTCAGCCAGATCCTACAGGAGGCCAGAAGCACAATTAAAGACCAAATTTGTGTGCTGGATTTCTGAATTAAAATGTTTCACTGTAATCTGAAGTCAGACTTTAGAAAGATGGCAACAGCATAAATTAAGTGTAGTTAGCCAACTGTTGCTGTTCAGGATCAGAAAACTCATTCTAAACCAAATATTTCAGTTAGCTGGAACTTCTATCAATGTCATAGCTTTGGGGGGGGGGGCGGTGTTGAGTATTGAAACTTGCAGTAATTTTCTTATCTGTATTGCACCTCACAGTGTCACTAGACTGTGGAGTAAACATGTTTCCATACATGTTAACCTGAATAAGACAAATGGTTTATGAAGCATACTCCAACAGCTAGCAGTTTATAAATGACTACCTTACAATAATGAAAAGCAAGCATGGTGTAATCTGTGGTATGATCAATAAATGGTTTGGTAATTCAGTGTGGAGAATGCAGTTCAGATTTACAACAGACCAGTCCCCGACCTCCAAAAGTTCCAGGAAAAGATTACTTTCTAGAAGTGACACTGCATACTCTGTGCAATACATACATTTACATTCAGTCCAGCATTTCTCATATCTAAGCTGGAATTACTTCCAGTATATAGTGGAATAAACAATTCAACAGCTCAATTTTCTCCTTGTTTAAAGCCAAACAGCTTTAGGCATTCTGGTAGTACAAATAAAGGTTTGGGATCCAGATATATTCTATTCTGTAATTATCCACCCTGGGCAGATAGCCAGTAGAACCCCATTTATCAGACCTTCCATTATCTGGCTATGTATTAACCAAACAACCAGCACGCACAGGTCCAGAAGCGGGTGATCTTTGTGGCCACTAGACAGCACTGCAACCTCACATTTTCCTATTCTCTATATAGGATTTTTCCATTATCTGATCTGGCCCCGGTCCCAGTTAGATCAGAAACATGGGGTTCTGTACCGGAAAGTCAGAAAGCTGGCAATTGTTGGGGAAACATTTTAATAGTAAATGTTATTTTTTAGCTCATGTATAGCTAAGATATAAGCCAATAGCTATATTCCAATTGGCATTTACAAGGTGCAAAAAACCAGCCAGATAAATTAATATTTTAGCTATGCTCCACAGCTTTCTTTGGTCCCAGATGGAGGATGGGTAAACCTTGACACTCACCTTCATCAGGATGCTGATTGCACAAGCCATGCCGACTGCGCCAACCCCAACCACAGTGATCTTGTTGTGGGCATGACTGTGCTCCTCTCTGTGAATGTTTTGAATGAGAAGATCCTTAACAGACATCCTGTAGTGCTGAAAAGAATTGCAGTGTCATGTAATTTCTCTAAGCATATGAGTTATTACTATAGCTCTGAAGTGAACTCAATGTGCATATAATCATGGATCCTGTTACTAAGCAAGAAAGTTAGGCGTGACCACATAACTAAGACGGTGATGCTGCTTGCAGGAGAGAGGCCCAAACTGTACATTCCCATTGAGAACTTGTGGGTCACGAATAACTATAAATTGATTTAATTATACTACGCAAGCTGATTAGGATTTGCCCCAATAAGGCATTATGGGCAGCGATTATACAGTTGGTGTAGCACTCTAGTAACACGTTCCAATATTAGGAGAGAAGACTTTCTTAGTTAAAGAAAATCACGTCTCTGGGTTTCCGAGTACAGCACTGTCTGGCAACAGGTATTCTACTGCACCAGCAGCAAGGGGCTGGTCTTCACTTAAAATGCTGCAGCTGTGTGGCAATAGCATGTCTGTGTAGCCACTACCTACGCAGATGGGAGGGTGCAGGTAGTCCACCTCCTCAGGAAGCAGTAGCTAGGTTGACAGAAGAGTTCTTAACTATGCCACTCCTGGATTTTCCCCACCTGTAAGCAACGTAGTTATGCTGACCTAACTGTATAAGGTAGATCAGGCTAGTACTAGAGCTAGACTCAGGCTAGGTCTACACTACAAATTACTTTGGTGTAACTTACAGCACTCAGGGGTGTGAATAATCCACCCCCTGAGTGAGGCAAGTAAACCAACTTAAGCGCCAGTCGGGACAGCGTTATGTCAGTGGTAGAGGTTCTCCTGCAGCCATAACTACAGCTGCTTGTGAAGGAAGGCGTTAAGCTGACAGCAGAGCTCTCTCCCAGCAGCTTAGAGCATCTTCACCTGAAGTGCTACAGTGGCACAGTTGCATCGGTGCAGCTGCTATAGTGTAGACATAGGCTAAAATGACCTACTAGGGCCTTTCCGTATCTTAAGTTCTAGGATACAAGCAGGAAAGACCTCTTCAAGCTCACTTCAGACTTCCCAGTCATGAAAGTGGGAGTGGGTGACCAGACTCCCTAAATTCTCTTGTTAATTAGTTTTAAGGTGCATTTGAGGAATTTTCATTAATGAACCAGTTAATTTTTGTCCCCTGGGTAGAATATTGTTACATGAGGAGTACACTGCACCTCTGGCTTTACAAGCAGAATACTTTCCCTATGGCTTCTGCATTCATAACTATTTCAGCTGCACCTTGTATCACAAGAGAGATAGGAGTTAGGGTCTGGTGAGGCAGCATGAGCATTCATGAACGTTGTTTTAAATATGCCATTAGTAATATATCCAGTTCTTCAGTTACATACCTGCTGGTTAGGTATCTGGCACTATATGGTCCATGCATGTCATTTGATTGACAAAGATGATCAGTTGTTTGGTGGGAAAGTCTTTACAATATTACTTAATTTGAGCCACAGCTTATGGGGCTGGTTCCTTTATTTAAGCACGTCAGATATCCCCATTGGAAAACAACCTTAATGTTAACCATTACTTTTAATCCAATGCAGCAAATTGCTGTAGTTTAAGGCTATGGGGGATATCTTTGGCTGGGATGAGGGAACTCAGTCTAGGAGTGGCTTAGGACACAATTTCAAATTCCACTGACATAAGCAGTAACATATAGGGCAACCTTTTCAAAAGCATTTAAGTGACCTACAAGCTTTTGAAAGTGTTCCCCTCCCCCATGGTTATTCATAGATATCTGAGAGACGTGCAGCTTCTTCGGAGGAGCCGTACAAAGCCACTATCATCCCTCAAAGACAGGGCACAGAATGGGCCAGAACAACGAACCCCCTGCTCCAGCATGTCACTCAGGGTCAGCATTGAGAGGTGCAAGTTTGCACTGCTACGGCTTTGTTTGTCCTGTGGATGAAGGGATTCAGTAGCTAGGATCTATGATTCTGGCCCCTTTCAGAGGCACTTACATACACTTCAAAATAAACTGCTTCTCTCTCCCATCAAGGGGAGGAAAAAGCAGACAGGACAATCCTGACCACCCCTGGGAAGTGAAAGACACTGCACTGTTCTCAGTATGTACAGACAGGCACCGGAAATTTTCCCCTTCCACTTGGCATCAGTATAACTGGTCTTTGTGGAGGAAGGCACTCCAGTGTGGAGTACTGGTCTTCAAACTCCAGCCTGGAGTCACCTTAGTGTTTCCCCCCCCCACAAATTCAGACCCCATCCAACCTTGCTGGTGTTGATACAAGGACTGACTCCAGCTCCCAGTGTGGTGGGCTCCTGCTGCTCTTCTAATAGAGGCAGGGTGCAGTTATCCATGGGAGTGAGGAACCACCCAGCCAGCAGACTCAGAAATGGCACCCTGTGGCCCAACAGCCTTTGTCTTTAGGCTCTAAGTTTCAGGAGAGCCACTGTTGCCATTTGCCCCCTTAGCCAAGTTAAGTGCAGCCAGGGGAGTGAGTAAAAATAGCTGCCCAGATGTATGGGGAAGGAAAACAGGACTTGCTGTATTATGCCTGTGGGACAGGTTTTGCCCAGTGAAATCTAGGAACAGGGAAAGATAATAGGGTTTTTGTTTAAACAGCAGACTCTCTCACTTAGGTGTTTTAGAGTAGGACATATGAGGACTAAGGGACTATGAGTCACTTCATCTTCCTATCACATGGCATCTCATAAGCAGCAGGGTCACACTGTCTCCTCTGTCTAAAGTAGGTTACAGTTATGGCACTGGATAAATGATAAGCGTAAGCTCTACCAGGCTGTCTTTAGTTCATGTGGTACAGAGTCTAGCAGGAAAGGCCCCTCAGGGCCTCTATGCAGTACAGTAGAAGTTAATAATGCCAGTTTTCCTATGTCTTGCCCCTAGTTGTATGGCTCAGTGGGCAAAGAGATCAGAGTCTTGGGCTTTGATATGGAACATCTCTGCTTCCCAGCTCACTGTGTAATGTGAAATACCCACATTTTCTCCACAGGCCAGATTTGTCCTTTAAAGCAGGGGCTCCCACACCATGCTATGTTCCATCCCTTCACATCACAACAAATTTTTACAAAGGTGGTTCATGAACCAGTAAAGATTGGGAACTGCTGCTCTGAAGCATCTCCACATGTGCCAAGTCCTCAGTAAGATAAAAGTTAGAAAATGATACATCACGTTTGGATCAAGAGCCAACAGATGTATTTCATCAACCGTGAAATATACATTTGAGGGATATTATTCCACCTAAGGAGTTAGGGACAGTCATGAAGAATCAAGCATCTGTGCACAGCCTGAAAGCAAGTGCATAGTTCCATTATCAGGTGAAATCAATACTTGATTGTATCTATTTGATATGTGGCTCTGCGCCCAGGTTGTGTTTTAGGACTTGTAAAGCGCTTCCAGCAAAATGCATCTTGCAAAGCACAACCACCAGCTTTTCAAAGGGTCTCCTTAAGCACGAGGCAAATTAATGATAAGTTAGTGCATATTTAGGAGCTAAAAGCAGAGCTATCATCACAAGGTTTCAAAAAATTACAGAAAGCGATGCCATGTAATAAGAAAGCAGTGGTAATTTATAAAATGCCCACCTCTAGAGAAATAACTGAGGACTCCCACGTCTCAAACTTCACTAATAGCACTGGCTCCATTCCTCACGGATCAAATGAAATAGCTATCCAAGACAGCAGATACTGACCCAAAACACACTGGTTGGGGTTTGTTTGGTTTTTCACAATGGTAGAAACATTGGGCATGTTTGTTTAAACAAACGTCACAACAAATATTAACTGGGTTTTTCCCCTTGCACTGTGTCATGTTTGCGTAGCTGTATTTCTTCCTCACAGAGCATCAGATTAACACAGTGGGACGTTGTATTGTCGCTGGACTCCAACACAGAACGGGTTGTCAGGTTGCAGAGCTTAATGCCTTGCCAGACCCAAGTGCAAATGGCTGCGGCTTGGCTCCACACCGCCACCTAGGGGCAGTAACTGGAATGCCAGCCAAGGCTGTTGAAGCAGAGCATGGCAAAGGGCCCTATCAGCAGAGGCAGACTTGGGGGTGGTGGGAGTCCCCGAATTTTACCCAGCACAGGCTCAGAGGTTGGATAGCTCTCTGACGTTTTAGGAGTAGGCACACACCACCATCCACCCACCCCGTGGCTGCTCCCTACAAGCCCTTGCAGTGTTACTGTCTGCAGCAAGCTTTGCTTGATCATAGTGGGGGCTCCCTGGTTTCATCTAGGTAAGATCAGCCCGAGCACCACCTCGGGCAGCCCAGTGCTGTTTCAGATCCTCTGTGTGTTCAGTCCTGCTCCAGCCAAAGCGGGTGGTGACTAGAGGAGGGGCTGGTGGCTAGGAGGACGATTAGTCCTCAGCGTGTGTTAAAAGGGCAGAGGAATTCTGACTTTGCTTGACTAGAGGTCAGGGTCTGCTGCCCCATGCAGTAGTAACCCTCCTTTCATTCGCATGCCTAATCTACCGAGCCACCTCCTATGCCAGGAAGAATGGCAAGGGCCAGCCAAGCTAACTCCCATCCTGTGCACGGATTTCACTTCTCCTCACCAGCCACAGGCAGAAGCTAGCCCCACCTTTACTTTCTAGAATTCATCATGCTGGGTTGCCCAAGGGAAAGTGCTCGGGGATGTCTGGGTGCAGTAATCTGGAGAGGAGCAACAAGGCTCACTGAATGTTTTGCAACCCTCCACGTTAAGCAACCAAGCCACCAGCAACCACAGGATTCCCCCCTCAGATAGGATCAGGTCTTTGCAGCTCGGAGACCCTAAGCAAGCCCGTAAAGGGGATCAGCTAAGCAGGAGCCTGCAGTCCGAGTGTGGCACCATTATCATCCCCAGGGGCATGCCTATCACGCAGCAAGGAAGCATCCTGACTGGACTCGAAGGTCAGCAACAATAAAAAAAAGTTAATTGCATGTAACAGCTCCACAGCAATGACTCACTCGATTATTTAAGCGGATGTTGCAGCTTGGGGAAGAACTCAGAACACGGGGCACGAAGCCACGGTGCCCATTGCTCCAATCCACTTTGGAAATCACAGTGACCCAGAGACTGCAGCCAAAAATCACCACAGTGTCCCCCAAAATACTGTTACCTAGGACTGCTCTAACCCTCCCAGTGCACAGGGGTTGTATAACTAACCCTTGCACCCCCAAACTTACAGTGGTCCAGAGATTAAACTCATCTATCCCTAAAAGCAATTCCGTTACTAGCGGCTACGTAGCCCGTCTCTATACCCCACACCCAAATCGCAGTGACCCAGGGAGCACAGAACAATTATAACCCAGCCGACTCTCCCGCACAAAACAATCAGTGACCAAGGAGGTTATATAAGCCGCACTACCCCTGTGACCCAGGAATCGCAGCACAGATCCCACCTACCCCTCCCTCAAAACAATCCGATGAGCCAGTGGTGTAGAAACTCACTCCCCCCCAAAACAAAAAATAAAAATGATTCGGAGGATTATGCAACTAACACCCCCCCTGCTAAAAACATCCTAGCGGCCCCCGCGTCTCTGCACAGGGGGGGCTGCCCTTGCTCCAAGCGGATGCTGCAGCGCTTTACTCCCCCGCATCGGCAGCCCGCGGCTTACCTGCGCGATCTAGCCAGCAAAGACTGCACAGTGCTAACCCTCCAGCCAGCTCGCCGCCGCCACTGCAGTACCGCTGCTGGGAGAAGGGGGGGGGCGGGGAGGGCGGTATAAATAGGGCTCCGCGGCTGACGTGTAGCCAGCGGGGCGGAGCGAGCTCGGCCAGCTGACTTGCCCACCCGAGCCCAAGTGGGACGTGCCCAGCTGCACGGCTGGGCTGGTGCCGCCGCCTGGGCGCCTCGGGGTGCGGAGCAGGCGTTACTGCGAGAGCTTGTGTGGCAGGAGAGCAGCGGGGTGCAGAGTCCAGCCGAGGCGTGGGGCTAACTGAACCCCCGCGCTGTTTGCCCAGGCAGCTCCAGGAGCTCTACCGCCTTGCATGGAAACCGGGCTATTTGCAAAGGGGCCTTCGCTCCATGCAGAGGCCAGGAGCCCGGAAGACATGCGTGGTACACACTGAGGGGACGTGCAGCGCAGGGGTATTGGTTTTTGAAGATTACCTGGGAGCTAAGTGGAGTGAATTAGCCCCATTTTATGATTGGGGAAACTGAGGCACGGAATATTTACAACCATTATCCGTAACTATGTTAAAGGTCTCTTGCATAAGGGGGTGGGAGCTTTCTTTATAAGGAATAAGGAAACTTGGAAGGATTTTTAGGTTTACTTTTGGAGATATATATCTATATATAAGGAGGATAGAAACACAGGCCTTGCCTGCCCTTGGAAAGCTCTATGATAATTGAAGAATTAGTGAAATTAGGATAGCACAGTAGCCTGAGTAACTGAGTTGGGAAGGGGAATGTGTCTGTTAATAGCTATTTAATGTCAGTGATTAATTAGCATTCTGGAGTAAAGACCACTTTCTCATGCCTTCCCGGACCCACCCTCTTTCATTAAGCTGTGTGAGGTCAGGATCTATGTTGGCCTTGTCTAGACTAGGAAAAATATATTTTTAAGACATGTTAGCTAGCATGTATTGAGTGCTGTTTAAAAGGTGTGTTGCTAGCACCTAATGTAGCCAGACTTAACACCTTTAAAAGTGTGTGTTTAATGGTTATGCTCAACAGTTGCCCAACCAGATAATGTTTTTAAGTGCTGTCTCCGTCTAAACTGGGTGTTAAAAACATGCTCACAGGTGGTCGCTAACATATTTCCTAACCACATCTTTCCACGTTCAGTAGTGATGCCAGTGAATCCCACTTCATAATTTCACTTCATGTGGTTTGCCTCTTTGGTTGTTGCAGTTAGTCTCACAAATTAAGAGAAGCTGTACTGCTATTTTAATTTCTCCCCATACGTGCAGCATCTGCAGTCTCCTTTAAGTGTCACTCTCAGCTGTTCCTGACTCTGGCAGTCTGCCAGTCTCTGTAGCTTCAAGTTTACCTTGTGCTATGCAAAACTCATGTTTTTCTCCTAAATTCTGTACTGTCAGTGGAGGAACCTCCCCTCATGGCTTTTATGCTTACCTACACCATTTCCTCAAATCACTGGTTCCTTTAAGACCCTCATGCAGCTGCTGACATGGCCTAGACCTGCTCTGGAGACCTGGTGAGAAGCACAGCCCAAAGTGGTATGGCTGTGAATGGTAATAGGGCCCCAGAGAAAAATCACAGGTGAGAAAAAGATCACAAACATTTACAGATGCATAAATACACAATTGGAGGAAAGAGTTTTACCTGCACACTTATGAAATCCAGAGACAGAAGAGCAACAAAATATTGTCCATTCTCTCTGTAAATACATCTGTCAGATTAGATACTAAAACCTGCAGGCTGTAACACTAGACACAGGGCTGGTTCCAGGTGCCAGCGAAGGAAGCAGGTGCCTGGGGAGGCCAATAGAAGGGGGCAGCACTCCAGCTGTTGTTGGGGCAGCAGGTCTGGGTCTTCGGTGGCAATTCAGGGGCGGGTCCTTCACTCCCTCTCTTCGCTCGTCGGCGGCTGCTCAATTCTTTGTTTTGTTTTTTAATTTTTTTTCTTCACTGTTTGCTGATGCATCCGGATTGTCAGGTGCTTGTGATGTGTGGCTTGGGGGAGCAAAGGAGTTGCAATAATTGTGGCAGATGTGGAAGGGGAAGCGCTGGTAAAGGGAGGAGTAAATCTGCTGTAGAGTGAATGTAGAAAAAACAAAGTGACTTATTACCATGCTGTCATTTTACATTATTCCCAGTTCACAGAGCATCCTGAGCAATAGACTTGGAAGGAGGGGTCAGGAAGTTTAGTTATGCCTGCCTGGAATCTTCCCTTTCAGCAACTTTATATGCATCTGAGTAGCTCATTGCTGACTTAGCATTTTTTCACATACCAAAATGGAGTTGGGTGCCAGATACCAGGGTCTATAAAATTATACAGGTAGTTAAATGTCATGCTTCAGGGTACAAAATTATCAGCTGGAGGAGAGTTGGTCAGGAAAGAATATTTTTTTCCCATATCACTGTTGAAGATTTTGGCAGTAGGACTAGGGGCCTGTTGACACTAAGCTAAAAGGGGTATTTTAAAAAACCCCTTTGACTAGATGATTTAAAACTCTAGAGCAGAAAGGGCAAGCTGTTATTTAACACTTCAATGGGCTGAGGTGAACTCTAGGTTCCCAAAAAAAGAAAAGGTTATTATTTGTGCACTTTTCATCCTGTAAGCCAAGCAAAATAAAAACAGGCATAGTTTCCAATATACCCCGGTGTTTCCTTTGCAATGATATCAGCTCTGGGCACCTGTGCGGAATCTGTATTTGCCACAAAGACCAAAATCATCTCTCTTGCTTATAACTCCTTCTCTTCACCTCAAGCAGCCGACACAGGTTAAAAAACAACTTGCCCTGTCTGCACTAGAGTTGAGTTAACATAGATTAGCTAACATGTTTTAAAATAGATACTGTTTTTATCCTAGTCTAGACAAACCCAAGGTGGCGATACAGCAAATTGAACACCATGACATGTTGAAACCTGGCTGGTTTTATGAGGTTTGTATTTAATTCCCCTAAATTATTTGGTGGAAAGTATGGTGGCAAATACCAACATCTTTCTTATGTGTGTATTGTGGGGGCGAGAGCACCACCAGGCACACTTGAGAGGAGAGAAATCTTCAGGCATGATTGACATTGATTTTCTGCCTCAGAGAATTTCAAACAAAGGAGGCCGATGCCAATGCAAGCAGTATGGAATGAGCTGATGAAGGACACTGTTCCTGCACTTGGATGGTCTCTCTCCTATTCTCCCTTCCAAGGACGGGAGACCAAATCTTTTTCAGTCATCCTTTTAAATGGCTGACTTTGCTTATTTGGATGTAGGCCCGCATTTCCCCTCTCAGCCCCCGTACCTTACCTGCCTAGCCGCTGCCCTCCATTGCAGCAGCAATGGGTGAGGTGTGTGTATATATAAAGTTACTAAAGTGTTTTGAAATCCTTCATATCTCTGGGGAGAAGCTTGTCCTCTCTCTAACATGACTGGCCTTCTCTCTCCATTTTCACAGGCTTCAAAAATGGGGCCACTGAAATTGTTAGGCTAGATCAGGAGTGGGCAAACTTTTTGTCTTGAGGGCCACATCTTAGTATGGAAATTGTATGGCAGGCCATGAATGCTTATGAAATTGGAAGGTTGGGGTGTGGGAGGGAGTGAGGGCTCTGGCTGGGGGTACAGGCTCTAGGGTGGGGCCAGAAATGAGGAGTTCAGGATGCAGGAGGGGGCCCTGAGGTAGGGCAGGGTGTTGGAGTGCAGGGGAGGGAGAGAGCTCCAGCTTGGTGTATGGGCTCTGGGGTGGGGCTGGGGCTGAGGGGTTTGGAGTACCAGGAGGGTGCTCTGGGCTGGGACCAAGGGGTTCGCAGGGTGAGAGGGCATCAGGGGTGCAGGTTTCCAGTGGTGCTTACCTCAAGCAGCTCCTGGAAGCAGTGGGATGTCCCCCTCTCCAGTGCCTATGCAGAGGCACAGCCAGGCAGCTCAGCGCACTGCCCCCTTTGCAGGCGATGCCCCTGAAGCTCCCATTGGTCATGGTTCCCGGCCAATGGGAGCTGTGGGGGCGGCGCTTGGGGCGGGGACAGTGTGTGGAGCCCCCTGGCTGCCTCTATGCATAAGAGTGAGTGGGAGCCATGACACTGTTTCCAGGAGCCACGCAGAGCCCCGGCCCTGCTCCCCGGCTGGTGGGAGCTAGAGGGCCGGATTAAAATGTCTGAAGTGTCAGATGTTGCCTCCAGGCCATAGTTTGCCCTCCCCTGGGCTAGAAGCACATCCCGTGCCCACTGAAAACAATGGGAGTCTTTCCATTTATTTCAATGGACATTGAGTTAGGCCCTGGTTAAGTAACAGAAATTACCTACACCACATTCTCTTCAGTCTGAATTTTTTTTTTTCAGTGAGTGATATGAGGTAGCTTTAACTGTAAACTACGGCTCACTACTATGCATAAGAACATGGCTTTAGACTAACCATCACATTAGATGTTTCCAGTATTCTGGGTAAAACAATTATACAGCATTAAGAGGTTTTATGTCCATTTTGATACTTTACTGTAGAGTTTAAGGTATTATTCAATCTGGGTGTCTCTTGTCAGTTGCATCTGTCCTTTTTCTTGCAGGAAAACCAACTCAAAGCTGATCCCACCCCCAAGATGAGAAAAGACATGAAGCTATGACATGCACAGGGTCATTTTGGGGGTTCAATTCTGAAGTTCTTGCTAAGACTGTACTCCCAATGAACTCCATTGGGTTTTATCTGCAGAAGCAGGCAGTGTGTTCTGAAGAAAAGATCAGGAGACTGAGCATCAGGACATTCTGAATTCAAATGGGATGTTTTTCTGAAAGATCTGTTCTAGGAATTATTTTGAAGAAATTCCGTGGCCTGTGTGATGCAGGAGGTCCAGATGAGATGATCACAATGGTTTGTTCTGGCCTAGGAATCTATTAATCTACATCCTAGTTTACCCATTAATTTGTTCTGCACCCTGGGATGAATTCCTTCATCTTTCTGCCTCAGTTTCTCCATCTGTAAAATGAAGATAATATTTGTAATGGGCTGGATCATAGGAACCCCCTTGGGAACTGCCAAGTGACGTGCCAAGACTACTACTGTCCCTGCTTTCCCTGCCAGCTCAGGACCCCAGCATCCTGTCTTGCTGAGCTAGACACTCCCGTCTGCTCCAACACAGATTCAGCATCTGAATTACTTGCCCCAGAGCTGCAGGTTTATCTGAAAGCAGTTTACAGAAGTATGCTTGTTTTAACACTCAGATGCCCAACGCCAAACAGAGTCTAAACCCAAATAAATCTATTTTACTCTATATAAAGCTTATACAGGATAAACTCATAAATTGTTTGCCCTCTATAACACTGATAGAGAGAGATGCACATCTGTCCCCCCCCATATTAACACATACTCTGAGTTAATTAATAAGTAAAAAGTGGTTTTATTAAATACAGAAAGTAGGATTTAAGTGGTTCCAAGTAGTAACAGACAGAATAAAGTGTATTACCCAAGTAAAATAAAATAGAACACGCAAGTCCATGTCTAAGAAACTGAATACAAATAAAATCTCACCCTGAAAGATGTTTCCATAAGTCTCTTTCACAGACTGGATGGCTTCCTAGTCTGGGCACAATCCTTTCCCCTGGTACAGCCCTTGTTCCAGCTCAGGTGGTAGGTAGGAGATCCCTCATGATGGCTGCTCCTCTTTATTCTGTTCCACCCATTCATTTATCTTTAGCATAAGGCGGGAATCCTTTGTCCCTCTGGGTTCCCACCCACACCCTCCCCCCCTTCTCAATGGAAAAGCACTAGGTTAAAGATGGATTCCAGTTCAGGTGACATGATCACATGTCACTGTAAGACTTCATTACCCACTTGCCAGCACACACGTATGCAGGAAGACTTGCAAGTACTGTATGTAACACAGCCATCTGCAGTCAATCGTCCTGGTTGATGGGAGTCATCAAGACTCCAAACCACCATTAATGGCCCACACCTCGGCTAATTACAATAGGCCCTCAGAGTTATAATTCATATTTCTAGTTTCAGATACAAGAGTGGTACATTTATACAAATAGGATGAGCACAGTCAGTAGATTATAAGATGTAATGATACCTTACAACAGACCTTTTGCATGAAGCATACTTATATTCACACTCATTAGCATATTTTCATAAAATCATATAGAATCATCACAATATTTAACTACCTCCTCCTTGTGATAGTCTGAGGGTTACTTAATTAACAGTTTTAAAATAGTTAAAAAATGTAAACCTATACAATTGCTAATTATTTTTATCAAGGGGTTCTGGATTGGCACTTAGATGCCAAGCTGTTAGGTGCTTTAGACATACCTTAAGTCGATTAGACTAGACTAGACCCTAAAATGGACTGAGTGAAACAGATAAAAAGGATTGAGATGTCTTTTATTGTCATTCAGTTGATTATGTGATGGCAGGCAGTGGACTTGATGTCCCAAAAGGTCCCTTCCAGTCCTGTGTTCCTAAAACCAGAAATAATAAAGTATGGCTGAGCAAGACCTTTAGCAACTGTTACATGTGTAGCAGGGTGAAATACATTGTATCGTGCATAAAATAATCACGTTTATACATGCCCCTGTGCTCTTCAGTCATCTGCAATATTCCCCCTTCAAAGGTTTGTCCTACCTAAAGAGAACCAAAGGCTCAAAAATGGATCCCCTCTTCGCTTGCACTAAGAGATTTCTATGCACCCAAATAATTTAGTCTCTTTATCTGTTCCCATCCATTAAAATAGCCTCGTGGCAGAGCCAATTACAAAGACCTAGAGTTCTTGCTACTTATTAGAATGAGGTGCTGGCTGAAATCTTAACATTTTTTTTTTGGCGGGGGGAGGGGAGGGATTGCACTGTCATTGGGTGGGCTTAGCTGATGCAATTCTCATTTCTGGAAATTTCCACACATTTTGAAATCTTACTAAAGTACATAAGAACTGCCTTACTGGGCAGACCAAAGGTCCATCTAGTCCAGTACCCTGTCTACCGACAGTGGCCGATGCCAGGTGCCCCAGAGGGAGTGAACCTAACAGATAACAATCAAGTGATCTCTCTCCTGCCATCCATCTCCACCCTCTGACAAACAGAGGCTAGGGACACCATTCCTTACGCCTAGTCCGTCTATAGTCATAATGGACTTAACCTCCAATGAATTTATCCAGTTCTCTTTTAGACGGTGTATAGTCCTACCTTCACGATCTCCTCAAGGCAGGAGCCATTAAGTTGACTGTGCGCTGTGGTGAAGAACTTCTTTTTGTTTATTTTAAATCTGCTGCCCATTAATTTCATTTGATGGCTCCTAGTTAAATTGATAATAAATAACTTTTCCTTATCACTTCCCACATCACTCATAATTTTTAAATATACCTTCATATCCCCTTAGTCTGCTCTTTTCCAAGCTGAAAAATCCCAGCCTCTTTTAATTCTGTCCTCATATGGAACCCATTCCAAACCCCTAATCTTTTTAGTTGCCCTTCTCTGAACCTTTTCTAGCCATTATATCTATTTTTGAGATGAGGCAATCACATCTGTATGCAGTATTCAAAATGTGGGCGTACCATCTGATTTATATAAGGCCAATAAGATTCTCGTCTTTAATTCTCTATCCCCTTTTCAATGATTCCTATCAATCCTTGTTGCTTTTTTTGAACCTGCCTCTGCACACTTGCGGTGACATCTTCAGAGAACTATCCACGATGACTCCAAGATCTTTTTCCTGATTTGTTGTAGCTAATTAGCCCCATCATATGAATGTATAGTTGGGGTTATTTTGCCTGCACAGGTGTCGAAAGGCAGCTAATACCTCCAGGTGCTGCTGGCCACTGACTAATCCAGCCACCTCCATCGTGCAGCTTGGGTAGGAAGGTATCATAAGGCTTTCCGAAATCTGCACCTTAAGGTCCGAGAAATCTGGGTGCAACTAGCATGAACCCCTCTAACTTAATTACCCATGTCTCAGATTTGATCTCGCTGCACCAGCCAGAATTTCCAGGGCCTGACTCCCTCTCTGCTCTCCCAAAACCTTCTCTGGGGAACCCCAAGACTCAGAAGCCCTGAGTCTCACACCAAAGGGAAAACTCACCTCCTCCCTTGTCTCCTCTTTATCTCATCCCCAGCTCCCCCTCCCTGGGTTATCCTGGGCCGATACTGTACTTAAACTCTTGAATGCAAAACAGAGAGGGCAATTTACCTTCCCCCTGAGGCTATACATTCAAACCTAGTCAAGCTAACACACAAAACATTTCCGCCTCCCTTCTTTCCTTAGCCTTAACCAGAGAAAACCTCAAACAGGTTAAAAGAAAGCTTTATATAAAAAAAGAAAGAAAAAGACAATAAAAATATTTCTGGTATCAAGGTGACAATTATAACAAAGTCAATTGCTTAAAGAAAAATATGAATAAACAGTACATTCAGAAAAGTAGATAAAATTAAACATATTCCAGCAAAACTCCACACACGTAAATTACAAAAAAAAATAATAACAGCCTATTATTTTTCTACCTGCTTGATACTTACAACTTGGAAACTGAAGATTTAGAAAGCTTGAAGATAGAAAGAAAGAAAATCTCCTCTCATAGCTGAGAGCCAGACAAAGACAAAGCCCCAAAATTTCCCTCCCCTGAACTTTGAAAAATCCGGTTTCCTGATTGGTCCTCTGGTCAGGTGTTTGGTTCCCTTTGTTAACCCTTTACAGGTAAAAGAAACATTAACCCTTAGCTATCCGTTTATGACAAAGGGGTTAAGCCCTAAGGATGCACTGAGTACCAGGGCCCAGGGAACCTGACTGCAGGGGCTTCAATGAACTGACCAGAGAGGTGACTCAGCAGGGGAGGGTGCCTAGGCAATGAAGCAGCCCCGCACTCCCTGATGGGGGGAGGACCCAGAGCAGGTGAAGAGGGTGCTGTGGATCCTGCAGGATCAGGGCACAAACAAACTGGAAATTGCTTCCTCCACCACTTCAGAGCTTAGCTGAGGGGCAGAGAGGCTACCCTGTGCCAGTGCTGTGTGGGGCTTTGGCACATGCAGGGCTCAGCTCCCCTGGGCCAGTGCCCTGGCCTGGAGGGTCTTAAGCTTTCCAGGGGCACCAGCTCAGCCAGAAGCAGGGGAAAGGAAGGAGCCAGCTAGCTGACCGGTCAGACCAGGGTCTGGTTCTCCGCACAGCGCTGGGAGCCGGACTTGCCCCACTGGTGGGGATATGGAGGAGCAGGGTGATTTGGGAGGGGTGAAGGGACAAAGAAGGGAGAGGACAGTGAGAAGGGGAGCACATAAAGGGCCAATGGGTGGGCATCAGAGGTGACACATAACTGGCTGCCACCTGCCCACACTCACCAGCCATCACAGCATGCAGCCACTGCTGGCCAGAAACGGGATGCTGGGGTAAGGCCCTGCTGGCCAAGAGCTGGCATGCAGTGGGAACTGCACTGACAGACCAGCAGGGGGAGTGGCTGCAGCTTTGCCCCACAACCAGCCTTGCACCTCACTGCAGGTGGGCAGGTGGCTGACGAGCAGGGTTCCAGCCAGCAGCAGGACCCACCAGTACTGATGCAGGGGAGATAGATAGAAAATATGGGACAATTTGCTGGTTTTAAAGAAAAAGCTGGGACACCTGCAGGAGGGCTTAAATAGGGGACTGTCCCTTTAAAAAAAGGATGTCTGGTCATCCTATCCAACAAAATTATTTAAAAAATAAAAATTGATTTCTGCCAAGCCTCCCTATACTCCACAGGGAGGAAAGAAACCTATTTCCTTTATTTTAATATTCTTAATCACATTTAGCAACTGTTAGTTTTCATCTCCCCAGGATGCCTTTGGGGGCATTTCACATGCCTACAAGCTATGGTGGGAGACAGTGCACTGCATCCTGGAAAAAGATTAATAATCCATTTAGGCCATGCAAAGGCACGAATACTTGTTCTCTGTTGTGCATAATGTTAGTGCCAGTGGCAACAATCACCTAGAAATCAGCATTTAAAAAATAGTGAAGATCATTGTATAACCCCTTTTTCATGACACCGGACAGATGGCTAAGTCACATACAAAAATAAATGGGAGACAAGCTAGTCAGAGCTATTAAGTAACTTCTCCATAGCTTGTATTCATACCTGATCAAAGTGTTCTCTTTATCACAGATATCGTTACAGACCCTAAATCATTGTAGTGCCGGTGTTATCCTGGCCTCATTTTCAGAGCTCAGTGCCACACCTGAGCTGCTTTAAAAGTGCTGCAGCTGGGCTGGCTCAGCCCTAATAGCAGTAATGGTCAGAGAGTGGCTGATTGTTTCACAGAGCCGGGCTCTTTCAACATCAAGCTGGAAGAAGTAGGTTCGCTGGTTCTTCATCAGGTAACAGAACCTTTTTAAGGCATAGTTAAAGACTCTGCTCTGGAGAAACAGTATGCAAAGGCTACTTACTATTTATTTGGATGGTTAGTGTATAGGGATCCTAAACGTGGACAAGGACCCCATTATGCTAGGGTCTGTGTGGACACAGGCAGTCCCTGCCCTAAAGAACTAACGAAAAAAAGGCAGCTAAATATCAATCATAGTGCATATATTCTTGGCAAAAAATAAAAAAAGGTGCCTAGTGTCAAAATGGAGCCATCTTCAAGGGAAGGGTTTCCCTGTCCCTTCAACAGCTCTGCTGCCTTTGAGTAAGAACCAGCCAGACAAGGAGATAGTAAGAAAGCCTTCTGCTTACTGGTCAAGCCACCTTCGCTTTCTACTGCATCTACCTAGTGTTGCTTTATGTAAATAATTAGATATGAGGTTTTGTGCTATTCTACACAGAGACACACTGGCTTTAAGTTAATCAGCAAGTGTATGATATGAACTATCAGTATATGCTTGAGGTGGGCAGGCCATGGGGTCTGAACTCTCCCAATGGTCTGGGGGAGGCAGGGGCTGGGAGTTAGAGATCTGGTTCTGCCCATTGTAAATCTAGAGGTTAGCCACAGAGTTCAGATGTGGATTCCCTGCCAGTTTTGCCCAGAGTGTGGGGCAGGCAGCTCAGGTGTAGGGGTGGGTGGTTTTGATCCATCTCAACAAAGGGGCTTTTTTTTTTTTACAGCCCTTTTCCCATACTTTTCATTGGGATGAGGCACAGATCTGCCTGTAGGGCTCTGGATATCATAGAATCATAGATTATTAAGGTTGGAAGGGACCTCAGAAGATCATCTAGTCCAACCCCCTGCTCAAAGCAGGATCAATCCCCAAATGGGGCCCCCTCAAGGATTGAACTCACAACCCTGAGTTTAGCAGGCCAATGCTCAAACCACTGAGCTATCCCTCCCCCCTAAAATCAAGAGGTCGTGTCAGGAGTGTGTACAATCTCATCATTTAACCTGATGGAAGTCTTCAAATGAGGAAAACAGCACTGGCCAGAGCAGGGAGCTTGGGGTGAGGCATGACTGATTGTTTTCTCTGACACCGTCTGTCGGTTCAGGCTCATCATGCAGCACTGCTGAAATCAGTAACAAACTGTAAGCGGGTGACAGGTACTAACTAGCTTGAGCTTGCATCACAGGTACTAGGATACTGATACTTAGTACCTGCCATTTTTTATTTATTGTAGTGTCTAGAAGCCCCAGCTGAAATCAAGGTGGCACAGTGCTAGGCACTGTACAAATATGTAGTAAAAGAGAGACTACTTCAAAGAGATTAAAATCTCAATAAGACAATGGCTGAGAGGGAAACAGATGCACAGTGAGGCAAAATGTCTTGCCCAAGGTTACACTTATATAATGCCTTACATTCTTCAAGGCATTTCACAATATTAACTAACCCCCTGACCCTACCCTTCTAGGTAATTAAGTATGATTGTTGTCCTCAGTTTTTTGATGGGGAAACTGAGGCACAGAACAGTTGCTGCTTCCCCAGGGATATACAGTGGGTCAGTGGTACATCTAGTACTAGAACTCAGAGGTCATTGAATCCCAGTCCCCTGTGCCTTTATCCAGATCACACTGAACAAGTTCAATGTAGCCATGTTGCTTTGCAAAACCTGATAAATTTTGCTTAATAACATGAGTGTGACTGTTACTCAAGGGAAATCTTACCTTCGACAGGATTTTAGATTTCTTTATTTTAGGACCTGATCCTGGGATGTACCTCCTTAATGGAACTGAGCACCCTCTACTCCCATTGTCTTGGCTCGAAATGTGAGCACTCGCTCCCAGGCAGGATCAGGATCTATACAACTTGTTTTCTTTACATTTGTTCATTTTCTCTCAGTTTTACATACAGTTCACCACATCCATATGTACTAAGCAGCTGGCTGGTGCTTGTACTAACAACCAAGGTGTGGCAATGCCAAGAATGCAAATATATTTTAAAATAGATATAAGTGCGATTGTTCAAAAACAAAATAAATTAGCAATACCCTGATTGGCTGGTACTGCTGCTCCATGCTGTGGAGTATGGTCTGGCCTTGTGGAAGCTCTGTCTTTGGAATGTTTTTACCTTATGCATGTGTGCTAGGAATGTTCTTTGCTAATTGATGCAGTATTTCTGTTTCTGAACATCTTTACCCTGATTTGGTCACTGTTTTCTGTCTTTTGGGCCCCCTTTGTGTACGCTGGTGCATTCGATTCATTAAATGTTCTATTAAAAGCTTTTAATATGTATTGTTTTTATGTTAGAAGGAAGGAGAGTTACAGACACAATTTAGTGCCATATTGTTGTGGATCCTCAGTGGGACTCAGATGTAAAATAAACTGTCAGGATTTTGTCTTTGATCTGTAAAGTCCCTTGCCTTGGCTCCTGGACATCTAGTCATCTCTGACTAGTCACCTTCCTTCCCTCCTACAAATGTGGCAGCTGGATCAACTGATCTCCTTACACTTAGTCCCTGCAAACTGAGGTAAGGAGAGTGTATTGACTCCAGAATTCGCTCCAGCCATTAGGTAAATAGAGCCCAGGTCTCTGGCCATCAGAATACAATGTAAAGCCTATTTCCCTATTCAGGCGCATGTGGGTAAGGTGTATGTTGTTATTTTCAATTGTTTAATTCTGGGCCTGGGTCCATATATTTGGTTGACATTGGTCCACCAGTTCTTGCATTGTTTCTAATTAGTTGTGCATGATTATGATGAGGGAAGTACATCAAATGCACAAATCTATTTTCCTTTAAAGCCTTTATGACTAAGTGTTGTAGTGGACTTGATCCTGTGAGGTGCAGAGTATTGAAAGCTGAGAGCACTCCACACCTCTGAGCCAGTGCTTACCATTGGGTGGGCCCTTGCTTACTTATCTTTGCTGCTGCTGCTTATCTGTACTGCAGTAAATGTATCTGCATAGGCAATCTGCTGTTTGCCTGTTGACATTTTATCTATAATATTCAACCTATAAAATATTCATGCACATGGCTTTGGTGTCTGCAGGATTTGAATGCGAGAAGGACATATTTTAAAAGGGAGAATAATGAATCATCTGCTGTGTTTCAGACCCATCAGGCAAAGGTTTTTTAAAGGTCAGTTAATTCAGTGTGTGACCTGTGTAAGGGATCTTGGGCATATAAGAGAAGTCAAAAATAACCGCTTGGAAGGTCAGAAAAAGCATATCTTTTGCACTAGGATAGCTCTGTATGTCATGGCAAATAATTCTATTGTGATAGAAACACGAGGCTACCAAACACAATTCAATAGAGGGAATCCTAGGACCAACAAGTCTGTGTAATGGATTCTTTACTCAGACTAGCCCTTGTGAACCACTCTCTGCTTGGGGACTTTCCCTTTGTAAAACAGAAAGCCCATGTCTACCCAGGGGGAGAGGGGGGCAAGTGGGGCAATTTGCCCCAGGCCCCACAGGGGCCCCCACGAGAATATAGTATTCTAAAATATTGCAAGTTTTTTATGGAAGGGGCCCCCGAAATTGCTTTGCCCCAGGCCCCCTGAATCCTCTGGGCAGCCCTGTGTCTACCTTTACAAAAATATTTCAGATGAGATTTGTTGTCTAGGAATTAAATCTTGGCTTGCCAACTGGGTGGACAATAGCACAAGAAATATTTATATTTAAAACAGAGCCAGCAGTTCATATTGATCTGTTTTCACGTTATTCGAGCTTTTGATTGTTTCCAGAACTAGGGATGAATTTCAGCTTGTCATATTAAACTTTCTCTCTGTGTCAGTACAGGTAGAGAGCCTTTATAAAGCTTCCTATTCAGATCTGATGTAGGATGCTTTTTTCTTTTTTTTAAAAACATATAAATGAAGTATACCAGAGCAAATGTGAAAGCACACTCACTTTGCACATGCTCCAGATATTACAGTGAGATGCATCAAACTTGCCCCCCGCCATCTCTGCTCGGCTCCTGAAATCCATGCTGGTTAGATATTTCCACACAGGGAAATGTGTGGGTCTTGTCTCCTGGATCATGTGACTAAACAGGAGTGAAGGAAGCTTGAAGTGAAATGGGTTTATTTAACATATTGCTGTCTGAGCATGACTCATGAGCTGCATTGGTGGTGGTTTGTGTGTGCCTTTTAACTAACAGGGATTTTTCTTTAACCCAGAACAAATGACAAATTTGCTGAACAATGTGTCTGTGCATTGAGCAGGGTGTGTACAACCTCCTGACTTCATCTGGCTGAGCCCAGATCCTGATGTCCTGTAGTAGTTAAACTGGTTACACAGTAGAACATGCACATTCTGGTCCTGTACCCAGCAATGCCATCTTCAGCCTCACTGTACTCGGTTATTTGGGCAGAGGCTGTGAAAATGGAAGTGCGTCAGAGATGAGCCTGCCTGAATATTGTGGAGACCGTCACGAATGAGAGCCAGCATGTCCACAAACACCATCATTAACCTACCTTTGCTTTGCTTCAGTTTGCAAAAAGGATGTAGGGTTCCTCTGGCAGCCTGAGTTCCTAGCAAACCTGTGTACTGAGTGGAGTTGGTTACAAATGGTCTTGAAACAGAACCAGAATTTCTGATCTGAGAGCCCCAAGCTTCAGGGGAACTCTGAATCCAAATCTGGATAGGCTCTTTGCAAATGGCCTCTGATCTCAGGGTTTGAGTCAGTGCTCCATGTCAAAGGTATCTGAGCTTTTGGCTGTTTAGTATCTGGATCCAAATCCTGCAGCCCAAACTCTCCTTTAGTTTGAAATGTGAAGTGTTTATTGCACCAAGGTCTTGTTTGATAGAGCTTTCACAGGGTGCATCACCAGAGCTGAGACTTGGCAAGAGGTCTTGCAGGGGTAGCGCATGCATGCACTTTTTTTGTTTGTTTCCATTTTACCAGAGTTTGCATTTCAGGGCTAAACCATGACACTCAAAGCCAGACCTTCCAGGCTGTGCCAGGCCATGCTAGTGAGATTCCTGTAGCTTCCACCTGAAACCACAAATCCTTCCCTTAGCTCCAGATCTTGGCCTAAGCTCCCTCTTATTTTAGCCTGGACTTGTATGTTGGTTTTGTAAAGAAGCTCCAAACCACAGGTGTGTTGCCTGCTTTTGTGCTGTACTATGGATGCTTTGCTTGGATCTAGCCAGGCACAGTTGCAGTGGAGCATGCTGCATATTATTTAGCGATTATTTCCAGTGTTTCTGTTTGCTGACAGTGTAGACCAGTGGTCCCCAATGCGGTGCCTGTGGGTGCCACGGTGCCCGCCAGGGCATTTATGTGCACTCGCCTACTGACAAGGGAGCCGGTCAACCCGCCACCGAGAAGCAGCAACGCTGACATGCTGCTGCTTCTCGGCCGGAACGCTTCTGGATGACGCTGGTTCGCAGCAGCATTTTGGTGGCTGGTTGTCCGGTGCTTGCCACACTCTTCTGGGAATATGAATATGCTATTGCAACAGAAATGTTGGGGACCACTGGTGTAGACCGTGAGCTTTTCTGCAGCCAGGTGAATGTTAAGGAAAAGCAGGAATTATTCTCCTCCAAAGGGAGCATGTGAACATTGGCAGATACAGGCCTGAACTTTAAACAGTGAATAAATATGTGCAGGGCCCATGGCATTAAAGCATGTTTACATGTTTGATACTACACAGCAGCACTATTCAGAAGGTCACAAGATCCTCTACTCTCCTGAACGCACAAAGGGTGGAAGTGAACACACATTAGGCAGCCATAGTAAGTTGCTAGGTAGGAAGGATCGGCCCCAAATGCAACACTTAAGGTACTGTGCAATTCTAGTGCTGGGGTGCTGCCAAGCCCTCTCAGAGGTCCAGAGGAGCCTGGGCCACTTCCAGTTTTTGAGGTCCCTAGCTACAAGACCGGCGCTAGGGTTTTGAGTGCCCTAGGCGGACGGCAATTTTGCCGCCCTGCACGCTGGTCCTGCAGCTCCGGTGGAGCTGCTGCAGTGGTGCCTGCGGAGGGTCCGGTGTGCCTGCAGGCAGTCCACTGGAGCCACGCGAGCAGCCGACCGTCCGCAGGCACGACTGCAGCAGCTCCATCTGAGCCGCGGACCAGCGGACCGCCCGCAGGCACCACTGCGGCAGCTCCATGGGAGCTTCCTGCCGCCCCCTCCGGCGGCACCCTGACCCAGGGGACACTCCCTGCTGCCGGCTTGCCATACGGCGGTCGCCCTGAACCCAGGGTCAAGAGCACAACACTCACGTGAGCACCGGCAAGCCCGGCGTTTCCCTGGGCCAGGACACCCTGGCTGTCCGCTGCCGCAGCAGTGCCCTGACCCAGGGGGCGCCCTGACCCAGGGGACACCCTGGGCTGCCGGCTGTTGTCGGCAGCTCAGACTCCCTCTCTGTTCTAGCAGCAGGGCTGCTCAACCATTTAAAAAAAAATTGGGGGGTGCTTTTTGGCGCCCCCAAATCTCAGCACCCTAGGCAACTGCCTAGTCTGCCTAAATGGTTGCACCGGCCCTGCCTAGCTATAATAAAAATAAAAAATGACAACACATGAAAACAAAATAAGGCACCAAAAAAAGAGTGAGACATAATTTGAACATTTTTTTTTTTTATTTAACAAATGCTTTTCTAGCCTTTCTGTGCAAATGCACTAGTTACGGAGGAAAAGCTAGCTTTCGTGCAGTGCCACATTTGATATTAAGCATGGCAAGCCCATTAAAACACTCTTATCCCATAGTGGAATGGTGATAGTTCTTTACCTGCTTCAACACATTGAAGGTGCGTTCACCTGAAGCCACTGATGCAGGCAAACTGACAGAAATATGCAATGCAATTGTGATATTAAGAAACACCCCAGAGAGTCCAAGTGCGAGTATTTGTCGAAGGAATTCCTTTGGCTTGCAATCCAATTTAGAGTTCAAGGAGATATTCATTTGAGGAGGAGGAACTTGTCACAGATCTTTTGAGAAGAAAGCCTATGATGATGGCCAAGGTACCAAGCTAGGGCTCAACCAACCAACCAGTCACCTCTTTTAGCTACCATATGAGGGTAATAATGAGGAATTCTCACACACAAATAATTCCTTAGTCAACTAGACATAAAACCATAAAGAGACTAAAATTTAACAATTCTCTACCTTTCAACATGCACTTGATCCAGCACCAGTCATTAGTGGTTTGTTTATATAATCAGCTGATCTGAGAGGACACATTCATCACGGTCTAATCTTGTGCCATCAGAACCGATATATTTTTATTAATATTTATGAACATTTTAAACTCTTTAATATGACAAAATCTATATCAGTTAACAAAAAAAATTCTTATACCAAATCACATCTTATTTGCTTAAATTTGCAGCTCTAAGCTGAGTGTGTGTCACATTATGGTCTGATGGGGATGCGCATAAAAACAAATTGCAAAACTTATCAAATGCCAAAAAATTTAACACGTGTCTAAATTTTAGGCCCCCTTCAAGCTTGAGGCCCAGGCCAAAGGGCACTCCTGACCCTCCTCTGATTGCCCCTGAGTGCTGCACTGGTTGAGGTGTACGCGTGCCTGCAGATAGTGTGGGGGGCCAGGGCATACATTAATGCTGGGACCATCCTCATTTGAAAGCCCTTTGAGAAGATCAAGCTCAAACAGCAGCACTGATGCATCCTCTCTTTGGGGTTCCATTGACACCTTTGATTATACTACATCAAGGTCAAGCTGTCTGTCAGTAGTAAGTTACTGTTACGGTATTACTTGATCGCATCTATTGTATTGTAATTTTTGTGGCTCTGCTGCATGATACCTCTTTGCAATATACTTTGGCATGGGGAAGGACCGTGTAACTGCTCTGGAGAGCTGCAATTAGGTATTGAATTGAACCAGACTGAAAAAAGTGCTGCCTGGAGAAGCCAGGAGATAGCAGCATATGTGTGAACAAGCATCGTATGCCATGAGCATTCAAAAATCAGGAGTCCTGTGCAAAAAATCATGAGATTAGCTTCAAAATCATGAGTGACTTAAAAATAATAAAAACATTCGGGATCATTTTATTTGCATATCTGGTTTCTGAACCTGTAGCAAGCACTTAGTTCACGTTGTCAAGCTTTTCGCCAGCACCATGAAGGCTAGAAATGCTTCTTCAAATGAAAGCTGAGTTCCTTACATGTTCACTTGAGTCAAGAAGCTGGAGCTTTAAGACAAAAACGACTATTGCATGAGATGGTAGCACTGAAACAGTAATGAAAATGAAGAGGAGAAAACCTTTGTGTTTCCTCGAGGAATCAGGCTATGTGATAAGCTTTAACAATGGCACCTTATGGCGTGGGTTTCGGCTACTGCTTGGATGTATGTGGCAAGGTCTGTACTCAGTGGCTGTGACAGGTTGTGTCTTGCAGGCCGATGGCCCAAAACATTACTGAAATGTTGCTTGCTAGTTAAGTGTTGCAGGGGAAGCAGCACGAGTGCACAATATTTAGTTATTAGGTAGGTCAAAAAAAAGTCAAATTAAAAAACCAAAATAGATTTGAAAAATCTTGATCTATATTTCTCACCAACTTAAAAGCAGTTTAATGTCTAATTTTGGACTAAGCTTTTTGACTCTGCACAATTTTAAGTGGAATTTCTTGGAAGTTTACAAATAATTAATGTGTCTTATTTTGAAATGGGTGTTAAGGCCCCACAGTTTGGGGTGCAGAGGAACGTTCAGGGGAGAAAGAGAGGAGACAAGACATGTGCAGCAGGGCCTGTGCCAGTCCCTACAGGAGCAAAGAGGGAGCACCTCCCAGCCCAGCCTCTGCTCCACCTCCACCCCCAGCCACAGCTCTGCTTTGCCGCTCAGGCCAGCTCCACTCTAGCCCCAGCTCCTCCCCACATCCCCAGTTCTGCCCCTAGCTCTGCTGTCAGCCCAAGCTCCTCTCCTGAGCCAACTGTGCAGTAATGGAGGGAGGAATGGACAGACTCCATTACTGGTAAGGGTGTCTGTGAGACTTTTGGGCACCACTGCATTAAGATCCTTGTAAATTACTATGGCTTGCAACTCCATCAGTGGCCACTAGAAATGAGACTTTCAGATTTCTATGGCTTTGCTTCAGCCTGCTTGCAAACAGGTTAATTGTTGCTAATGTACACTTTTGATGGGTTCAGGGACTGTACAAAATACAGTACATGCATCTGTGACATTTCACATCTAGTTCAGCTTAAAAAGAAATAAAATAGAGTAGTATTAAAGATCTAATCCTGCAGAAGTTACTTACGCAAAATTCTCATTAATTGACCTTAATGAGAAATTAATCCCTGGTCTGACTCCTCAAGTCAATTTGGCATTATACCACGGATGAATCTGGCCCAAGGAGAGTTTTGCACATGACTCAGGACAGCACCTTATTGTCGGACTTAAAAGAGGAGAATTCGGATCCCAAAGTGATCACATGATCACTCTACCTGCTTCACTATTACAGTTATGCTGCTTATTTCATCACGGTTAAGGAAAAGGGAGAGTATTTTCAGTCAAGATTTTCAAAAGTGACTCAGTCTTCACTTTTGAGTGCCCAACTTGAGATACCTTTGTCTGATTCTGAGAGGGCAGATGCTCAGCGGACTCTGAAAATCAAGTCCCATTAAGATATCGGTTGCCTCAAATTTGCTGTCTCCCCACATTACTAATCACACTTGAAAATCTTGGCCATCATACTGAGCTGTGAATTTCAAAATAAATCCAAACATTAACATGTGAAGGTAGGTTGTTGGTGTGGGGATACTGTGGTGGTGTGCACAATGGAAATGCCTATACATAAATATATTTTTGTAAGGGTGTGTTTTTTAGAATTTGATTTACTTTGTTTTTGGAGAAGTGGCTTTAAAATGTTTATTTTACAGAAAACGTAAATGTCCTGCCCAAACTCTCATGCAATGCCCCTAATCCTTGAAATATTTTAAATTGTACCTTGAGGAGAAAGGTCATTAATGACTTGTTACAAAGCCCATTGGATCAAATGCTAGAGGTTTAATTGGTTTTGAACTTTGCACCAAGGCCATTTCCTGGTTGTGAATAACATGTTATGATCACAGGTGGATGGAAATATCAGCTTAACAAATACTAAGTGAAGTCAAATTATTTGACCGCTTTGTGTTTCCTGAAGTGCTTACATGGAAATAGCTAATGAGTTAATAATTAATGGGTGCATTGAAACAGGGTAGTTAAGCACCACATTTCCCACCTGGGTCATGATCCTGCACCCATTGAAATCAATGGTAGAAAAAGGTACCTGGCACAAAATGGAACCGGTTTGCAATGAAACCACAGACACAAATAAGTGCGCAAAGTTATAGGAGTGTGATTTGCAGTGTGTGCCATGGGAGGCTGTTTTTGAAAAGCTCTTTGGGGCTGTTGTATTATCCTGTCCATCCGGGTCTGGTGCAGAGCAAATGTCTTTTGAACAGTGTTTGCTGAAGTGGGCTCTCCACTCGTATAAGGAGCTGTTGTTAAGCTAATGAGCTGAAAAAGCTTCATGTGAAAATGATGCGAAATATTTGTCCAGTCTATTCATCTGAAAGAATTGTTAATTTGTGGCTGCTCAGTGACCACCTGAAGCTGCCGTAGTAGCAAGTCTAAGAAGTAACTTACTGCATTACAGGAACGGAAAGCAGGAATGGGCCAACCAGCACTGTTTGTGGGAGTTTGGATCCAGATTTTTGTGTCTGGTCCATCTATAATCAAAATATATTCAGTGCCAATGATTTGTCCACTGTGTCTAGCAACAGTATCTGAGATTCTTAAGTTATACAGGACTGTGACTGTGCGCAGGGATATCCAGCTCTTGGTTAGATATCACAATAAGTGTCTTGTGTACCTAATATGGTATCAGACTCTAAGAAACACACTGATGCCTGATGAGCAGCTACTTATTACTTCAAATGTAGGGTGACCAGATGTCCTGATTTTATGGGGACACTCATGATATTTGGGGCTTTTTCTTATATAGGTGCCTATTACCTCCCACCTTCATCCTGATTTTTCACTCTTGCTATCTGATCACCCTACTTCAAATATGATAAGAGAGAAAATGAGAATAGAACTGAACCGCTTGATGATGGCTGGTTAAAAAGCAGCACGGCCTTTGTATGAAGCCGCAGCACTATCTCTGTAATGTGTGTGTTTGTCTGTCTGTCTCTCACGCACATGCAGCTGATTTGACAGAGTGTTTCCTCTCTGCACCAAATGATCGCTTTGGGAAGCAGCATCTCTTGGGAGGAAGTGAAGTGGTTTGACATGATAGGAGGAGCCAGTTTTCTGAGTCAAGTGCTGAGTCAGAGCTGGGAGGGATGGGGGAGATCTCTCGGCAGCTAAAGGCAAGAGAATAAACCTTTAATTTTGTATGTCTGGGGGGGACAGAGTTTGTACCATTTAGTATCAGACAAGAGTCGATAATAAAGGGTCCGAAGAGTCCATCTGGGACGTAAGCAAATCTATGTGATGGATTCTGTGTGTTTCTATTTGCTTTCTGTGACCTGTACCTGCGCACAAGGCTCAAGCACAACGTGCCACCTACTTCCACAGTGCATGAAATGACCCCTCACTTAGCCGCATGAGTAGTGTGACCACTTAGGACATTAGCTGTTGTACACAAGTGTATTGCAACGAGCAGTATCCCCATCAGATACCAATGCTTGTAAGAGATCTCTGTGTGAGGAATGCATATCTATAGCATGCCCAGATCTTGTGCCACTGAGATTGACATGCCTAGCTGCACATCTGGTGTCTTCCCATGACCTCCAGCAGAATGATGGGGTCAGGCCAGAGGTCCTCCCAGCCTGCTTACATTGACCTGATTCTGAGTTGTCTGTGGGTGGCAAAAGGCTGCTTGGTGAACCCAGCTTCTAAAGCCACTGAAAACATGTAACCTCCCTGGAGGCCCTTTGAAGCTGGCTGGCACATGTCCCATTGACATTGCTAATTGCTGCCGTGCACCCCCACGACTGCTGTTTGAAAAGCTGAAATAGAAATGTGAAGGGGGGGAGGGAGTGGAAGAGGCTGTGTCTGTGATGGCCTCTATTCCACGGATTCGGGCACCGTTCCCCAAGCCAGTACATATGTGGAGATGCAGGCAGTGGAACGTGTGCAAAGTCAGTATCGCTCAGCTCTTCCTGCTTGCATGGCTGCCTCTCAAATGAATAAACCATTTCAGAAATATAGGCCAGTGCCTCATAACCATCACCATCCCTGGCTTGAGTATGAAAAACAAGCCCAGCTCCATCGGTGCATAAAACTGCTGTACACAGCCATGCACTGAAATCAGTAGGGTTTCTCTGGATATGAGCTGGGGAAACTGGGAGCAGTGTCTTGTCCCAGGAATGTATAAATGGTTATATAAGTGGGCCATACATTATTGAAACTTTAAATTCACAAACCCCATGACATGGTAAATATTTGCATGGAGCTAATCTGTAGCAACACTAAAGATTTTGGATGGTCTCCAAATACAATAGAATTGTTACTGATACAAGTAAAGGACTGATTTAATTTTCTCATACGTTTTTGGGTGGATCATGTCTCCTAGATCTGCATTCAGCTTTCCTTCCTCCCTCCTCCATCGCACACAGCAGAGAGCCCAGCTTGGCACAGTTCTTCCTCCTAAGACTAAGGAGGGGAGGGGAATTGAGGCTGGAGGGAGCTATGGGGATGACATGTTGTCCCATTCTCCCCTGCCCTGAGCACTACAGGTAATTCCAGAAAAATTAATGATGATTTAAGTCATGTCTACACTTTCAAACTTACAGTGGCACAGCTGTACTGATAGAGCTGTGCCGCTGTAAGAGCACTCACGTAGCTGCATCATGCTGATGTAATAAAACCAGCTTGGCAAGTGGTAGTAGCTATGTCAGTGGGAGAAGCTCTCCTGCTGACATACGTGTCCACACTAGTGCTTAGGTCGGTGTAACTTGTATCACTCAGGGGGTGGCTTATTCATACCCCTGAGTGACGTACGTTACACCAACATTACTGTTAGTGTAGACTTAGCCTAAGGCTGTGGAGTCTTTCTTTAGGAGAGCTTGCAGAAGAAGCAGTGGTGCCATGCTGCCTGTGCTGGGTGGTGAGTCAGGGCAAGAGGTCCCAGAGCTGGTGCAAAAGCGTGTGGAGGTTAACTCCCGCGGCTCCTCCCAAGTCCACAGTCTCTGGTCATTCCCCAAAAGGTGACTGCCCCTCTAAGCTCCCCAGAATAATGTGGGGGAAAACTGAGCAGTGCCTGCCCTTTGTCCCCTCACCCAGGAAGATGACCTCTGGTCCCCTGATACTTTGATGATTTTGATTGTGTTCAATCCTAGATTTAGCAGGGTCCCATCTAGCTCTTCCTTCCCTTCCCTGTCTTGAAGGAATGGTCAATACCCTGTGCCTGCCCATGACCTCCCCCTAGCAATCCACCCCCTTCCCATGCAGGAGTATGGGACAGTTCCAAATGCTACTCAACCTACAGTATGAGGGGGATTGGGAGGAGACTCTCCCTATGCAGACGGGGTGGCCTGTGAGCAGTGAGATTGTCAGCAGCCTGCCTCGGAGTCAGCTCCTCTGGCTGAGGGTGTGTGGACAAACATGGAGTCAGTTGCCCCTGAGTAAACCAATCCCAAATTTTGATAGCTGCTGTTAGCCATTAAGCCTCAGTTTATTTAATGAAGCCTGACCATATGGAGCTGGTCTTAGAATAGTACCCATCCTCAGCCAATCAGTCTGCTCCTGAAATCCAGGCCCTGTTAGGAGCATGGTACTGCACTAGGGATAAAGTAGTATTTACAAATACATTCCTGAGATTTCGCTCCAGTGTATCGTAGCACTGAGTTTACAGATAGGAATGAACAGGCTTTCTCTTGTTTCCTCTAGTAACTCTTCAGCCATTTCTCTTTGGTCTTTCTTGGTGTTTCACTCTAGTGACTAATCTCTAGTTAGCATGGACTAACAAGTGGCAGCGAGAGACTTTCCTCCTGCTGGGATACTTAACTTTCACAAGAAAGCAGAAAAATCTTGAAGGATTCAATTTCCTGGGCCTATTAAATTTATAGGGCTAACAACAAGAGTTCTGAGTAAAGCAAGATAATTTGATCAAGTCTCCATTTCTGCCCTTACGGAATACACCTCTAGCAACACAGCACTGCCAGGTGCCTTGTTCATGCAGGGACATGCTAGATTTTTAAAATCAGAACACTTTGGGAGCCCTGCTTCCCAGATGTAGTATCCATTCTCTGCTGTCACCCATGCAATGTTTGTGCCTGTCTGCTGAAATCTGGCGGGAAAAGACCACTTGTTTTCTAGGATATTTTTTCATTTGATGAGTAGTTCCTAAGAGTGGATCATATGAGGCTGCCTGCATAAGCATGCTCTGTATGCCCTGCATGCGCCAGGAAGTGTAAATGCTCAGTCATATCAAGAGAAGCTGGATTCAGCATTAATCAGATAGAAGTCTGATTTTGCAGCCACTAGGCAGGGTTTAGAGCCACACCCATAGGCCAAAGGAAAAATTTAGGAGATTTCTAACCAGGAACTGGCTATTTCTGGGCCATTGCATCAGAGCTTTCCATTTGAATCACTAGACGGCTGCATTGTGTACAGTGTTTTTCAACTTGCTGTATCCCAACCTGCCCCACAGAGTCAGGTAAAACTACAGACTGTATGGCAGGAAACTGGTGCTTTTGTTGTTGCTACTACAGTATAAACTAGACCAGTGGTTCTCAACCAGGGAGCGGTCTCCCAGGGGGTACATCAATCCCTCTAGATATCTGCCCAGTTTTACAACAGGCTACATAAAAAGCACTAGCGAAGTCAGTACAAACTAGAATTTCATACAGCCAATGACTTGTTCATACTGCTCTATGTACTGTACACTGATATGTAAGCACAATATTTAAATTCCAATTGATTTATAATTATATGGTAGAAATGAGGAAGTCAGCAGTTTTTACTAGAGTATTGTGACACTTCTGTATTTTTATGTCTGATTTTGTAAGCAAGTAGTAAGTGAGGTGAAACTGGAGGGTACGCAAGATAAATCAGACTCCTGCAAGGGGGTACAGTAGTCTGGAAAGGTTGAGAGCCACTGAACTAGAGACTCTAATGGAGATTAGGGCCCATTGTGCTAAGCGCTGTAGATATGCCTCCAAAGAGAGCGTTCCTGGCTCAAAGAGTTTGATGATCTCTGTTCAGTTCCCAGAACAAAATACTGTGCTGAGGCCTGATCTCCTTATTGGGAGTTTGACCTGAGTAAAGAATGAAAGGAACAGCTCAAAACTGGCTCCTTTGCTGGTAGCTGCGGGAGAGAGGCCAGGGTTTGACTGCATCATGGAGCCTGAACAATGCTTCTCCCCAAAGCTAGTCCCTCTCTAGATAAAAGTTGGGACACTGCTGGGACAATATTGGGAACATGCAAGGCCAGATTTACACCTTACACGCCCCTAGGCACAGCACCTTCAGATATCTGGGCAGCACCTTCAGAGCCCCCCCCTGCCTACAGCTGAGCTTTCTGTTGCACCATTTGAGAGATGTAAGGCACCCCTAGAACCGTGCCTACTGTGCCTAATTAGAAATCCGGCCCCGGGAACATGCTGGAATCTGGACCGCTGACGCTTGGGCAGGCCAGAGAGAGAAGGGAGCTGCTATCTTGAAGGCTAGGGGAGACACTAGCACAGACGAGGACTTGAGCAGAGGCGGAGTCAAATCAGTGGCTGATATGGGCAGTGTTGAGGAAGTGATCAGAGGCAGACCTAGGAGAACTCAGGGTCAAGGATGGTGCTGTGGTTACAGGCGAGGGAGGCTGGTGGCTGGGAGATAGACAACAGAGCAGTACGCATGAGGATATGCCTGTTGCTCAAGGGCTTATAATGCAGATCATTCCTAACCTGAGTCCACGGGGAAAGGAATGGGTTACGTGAGCACTGAAATTTTGGAGAGCGAAATGATATTTAGGTTCTGATGGCTTTGGGGACGCTTCTCTCTTTGGAGAGCTTTAGGTTCTGATCTTGATAAACACATAGAGACATCTTCCCTGTTGCAGATGTTGGTGAATGCACTCCCAGAGCGACCTGGGGGACCCACAGCCCCTCTGAAGCAGCAGGGAAAGGCAGTGCCTACCTCGCTGCTGGACAGAACAAACTTTCATCCTTATGTGGTCAGGCACTGAGCCAGCCCTGCTGGAAGAGGAGGAGTTTGGCTCAGGTAGGATGAAGCAGCAATAGCCTGCCTGGCCCTCTCTGGCTGGGGAGCAGTAGGGTAGCCTAATGGGGTGTTCTGGAGGGAGCCAGAGAGGAGAAGGAAGCTGGGTTGGACTTGAAATGGCTATGATGTACTTACACAGCAGGGCACAGGCTGACTGAAAGTCCAGCTCAGTCACAGGTGGAGGGAGGAGGGTAATTCCCATAGTAGGAAATGGTGAAGAAGCTGGTGATGTCTGATCGCTGAAAAATAAATCCACAGAGAAGGAAAAGCAGCTTCAGAAGGTTCATGCTGAAATCTCTTGCTACCTTCCAGACACTGAGGCTGTACGGTGCTTTACAGAGAAAGCATTAGGTCTGTGCTCACAGCTTAGTATTTGGGGCTCATTGAGGTTCATGTCATTTTCAGAATTGATGTGCATCAACTTTATTATACTGTAGTAACATCCAGTGGCCCCAGTCAGGACCAGGGCCCATTCTGCTGGGGCCCATACAGACACCACACCTGCAATCAAGACAGAATAAGCAAAGGGGTAGTTTTAAAATGAAGAAATTGGGCTGTTTTGTTTAAGTTGGATAGAAGCCTGTACCTGAACTTTGGGTGTATAAATTTAGCTCACTTTACTGTGATCTCTTCTGCAGTTCTTCCTCCCTTGTTGATTGACTGCTTCCAAGTTGACGCCAACCTTGTTCCTGTTTTTGCAGCCAGGACTTTATTTAAGTGCCCTCTGGTGGACATTTTGGGTGTTTTTTTTTTCTTTTAAAAGACGCTTAACTTGCTAGCATCATAGAAATGGAGACAGCATGCACTGACTTGGTCTCTCTTGTGTTGTGCTGTATAAAGAAATGGTGAACAATAGTAAACCAACTGTAGGCCCTGCACAAGGGGTATTAAGCTTATTACTGGGATTGGGTAGGCTTATTACTGGGATTCTCCCTTCATATACGCTTTTTAGGAACAGCTCATATTGGAACAAATAGAGCCCTGAGATGACTGAGTTACGCCAGAGATGAACTTATGCAACTTAAGAGCTCAGTCTGTTCAGCTAATCAAAAAGAATATTGAGAGGTGACTTAATTACAGTGTATAAGTATCTTCATGGGGAGAAAATACCCTGGTGCTAAAGGGCTCTTTATTCTAGCAGAGAAAAGTATAATAAAAACGAGTGGCTGGAAGCTGAAGCCAAATTCAAATTAGAAATGCATACAGAATTTTTTAACAGGGAGAGTGATTAACCATTAACTACCAAGGGAAGTGGGCAATTCTCCATCTCTTGATGTCTTCGGATCAAGACTGGATGCCTTTCTGGAAGTTATGCTTTAGTCAAACAAGTTATTGGTCTCAATACCGAGATAACTGGGAGAATGCAGGCTGTTGACAAATTAGAGAATTCTTCTGAAATCAGCAAGATGAAATTCAGTAAAGACAAGTGCAGAATATACTTAGGAAGAAAAAACAAATTCATAACTACAAAATGGGAAATAACTGGCTAGGTAGTAGCACTGTTAAAAAGGATCCGGGGATGAGAGTTGATCACATATTGAACAAGAGTCAGCAATGTGGTGCAGCTGTGAAAAAGCTGGGGTGTATTAACAGAAGTGTTGTATGTAAGACCTGGGATGTAACTCTCTTATGCTACATGGCACTGGTGAGGTCTCAGCTGGAGTACAGTGTCCAGTTCTGGGCGCCACACTTTGGGAATGATGTGAAGAAACTGGAGAGAGATCAGAGGAAAGCAACAATGTTGATAAAAGCTTTAGAAAAATCTGACCTATGAGGAAAGGTTTTTTAAAAAAATAATTAAGGGCTGTTGTAAAGAGAATGGTGATCAATTGTTCTCCCTGTCCACTGAAGGAAAGACAAGAAGTAATTGGCTTAATCTGCAGCAAGGGAGATAGTTAAATACTGGGAAAAGCTAATGATCCCACCAGGGGACCAAATTTGGTGATGAATCCTGGTCAGATGCCACCTGAGGCATGTTGCGCATATGCTAAGATGATGACTTCACTATACGGGTAGTTAAATTCTGGACTAGGCTTCCAAGGGAGGTGGTTGAATTCCCATCATCCTGGAGGTTTTGAAGAACACCTGCCAGAGATGGTCTTGATTTACTTGATCCTGCCTCCATGGGAGGACTTGATGTCTTGAGGTCCCTTCCAACCTCACATTTCTAGGGTTCTAAATTTAATGGCCTGTGATATACAGGAGGTCAAACAAGATGACCTAATGGTCCCTTCGGGCTTTAAACTTGTCCCTCCATTTGACTAAAGGAGTATGTTTGCCATTAATTGCTAGTGTTTGCAATTTAGGGGTGATTTTTGGACTCACTGCCAGGTGCTGCTTATTCCATATTACCGTAGTGACCCATTTGCATCTAGCTCGGATGTTGTCACCTTTCAACCTTTATCTAGGCTTTTTTGCTAGGATTAGATTCTTGCAATGCACTCTACATGGGGGTGTACTAGAGCTGGTTGGAAATTTTCTGACTAAACCATTTTATCAGAAAATGCCAATATGTTGAATCCAAAATGTTCCAGGGAAACATCACAGGGTACAATGAACTTTTGGCATGTCACTGTCAGAGTTCCAGTAGACACCTGCCAACTTGCTGAGGAACCCACTCTTCCAGGGTCTATGGCTCTGGGAAAGTCCCATTGTATGAGATCCCAGTTCAGGGAGCCATCTGGCCCAAGAGTCTGCAAGTCCTCAGGTCTCTAGCCCAGGACAGTCTGCATGGCAGAGCTATCCCTGTTCCTGGTAGCTCCAGTTGTTGAGTGAAATTGATGTCAGTTTTATCTGTGCTAATAGCTGTTATGAAACTGACAAGAATGTCATTTTCACTCAGCAGCCATCAGGATCTTGGGCAGTAAACTTGGTTTTATTAAGTACAACCTGTTTCCAAAATTTTTTTTTGGGGGGCGGGGGAAGAGAAGACATTTCTGGTTCATGTGAGATGTTTGAAAAATTTGGACCAAAACCACATTATCCATGAATTGGAAATCTCCTGTTTTGGCCAGCTCTGTGTTACACCTTAAAATCAACTGGAGACTGAAGCTGTTGCAGGACACAGTGGCTTGCTTACTGAGGGGGTGGGGGGAGAAATAACAGCAGTGCTCTAGGATCTGCAGTGGCTGCCTGTTGGTGTCAGGGTGGAATTTTAAGGCTTGGTTATGACCTGCAAAGCCCTGAATGGCCCAGGACTAGCCTACTGGAGGGATCACACATCCCCCTGTGCCATTCTGCCACAGCTGTGGTCAGCAGGGGAACTGAAGCTCACTATGAAAGAGGGCTGGCAAAGTGTTCTTTGTGAGGGCTCAGACCGTGGCACTCTTCCCCTGATCCAAAATAGCCCAAATTTGATGACTTTCCAGGCATGCTGCAAAATATACCTGTTTGAGCAGGTTTTTAGAGACACTTAAAGTATGTTTTTTAGCTGATGAAGGGGTTGGGGGGTGGCTGGCTAAGCTCCTGTGGAAGTGATGATTTTAAAGATGCTGCAGCTTACTATTTCTTGTATACTTAATTGTGAGAGCACCTTGATTAACATTATTTTAAATCAAGGTAGACCGTGGCCTAAAAAGGCCGATGTTTCTATATTGAGAAAAGCAAGGAACACAGATGTGATAGTACAGCCCTGTGACTTTGGACTGTGTAGAAATTGTAGAGGATCAAGAGTCAGACTTTATACAACAAAACTCATGGATGCAGAGGAAATAGCATTGCCCAGAAGACAGATGGCACACTTTCCTCTGGCCCAGTGTTATCATAGTGCTTCTGGTAGTAGCATAGCATCAGTCTTTTAATGAGGCCTCCACCTGAACGACCCAACCCCATGTTCTCACTAAAGATCCCACAAGGACTAGTTCTGGTGTGTGTGTGTGTGTGTGTGTGTTTTTTTTTTTTTTGCTGCCAGATTCCAGTGTAACTAGTCATGCTATAAGAAGTCACAGGCATAAGAATTCAGTAGATGAAATTCTTCACTTTCCATTCTCATTTTAGGGTTAGTATATGCTGTTAAGTAGGTGCCATCTTCCACCATAGCAAAGCCTGCATTTGAGTGGCAGATGATGCAATTGTTACAGTACGTTTGGTAATTAAAGGTGCTATGGCAGTATATATAAATACTAGGGTTTTCCTATCTTACAGTAAGGCTCCAACACTTAAGAGGGGAGCAGGTTAATATATCACCAATATCCTCTTATCCAACAGCTGTTGTAGGACTGACTGGGAAAAGTCATTACGAGAGACCCGAGTAGCAATAGGAATATTGCAGTAATAATTAAACACTTCCTACATTTAAAAGCTACATGAGGAATTTCAAAAAATGTTTGTCACAGAATAAGGAGGATTCCTTTGCCACTAATGAGTCCTTTTCTGAAAAGCACTTGACTGCCAAGAAGAGAGCACAGCTTATGCCATATGCAGCGCCTTTGAGTGAGATTCAGAGTTTTTGTTTTAGATTTGTTTGAATGTTGCAAAATACACAGCCTGAAGCATTAGAGAAGACTTGACTGCAGAATTCAGTAGGGTTTATTCTACAAATACTTTAAATCAATGCCAGTGATACAAGTTGTATGAATTTCCTTTAAAAATACAAGTCAGTACAAAAGATTTCAATTAGCATATAATGCAAGGTAGTGAATGATTCTGTTTCAAAATGGTTAAGGAATTATCAGGTCATTTTTTTGGACCATGCTACAAAAGTATTGAAATCAATGCTGTCAGGAGAAACTCCTTCCTTTAGGAACCTATTTCAATTTATAGGAGAGAGGGTGACTGCCTCCCTTACTTTAGGAGGGGCTTGCATCTTTTATTGCCAAAATATTTGAAAGAGCAATATGCAAAGTACATAGCATCCTAGCTCAAATTGTTCCTGGACAGAACTGCTGCTTTTAGCATTTCTTCACAGCACCTGTTCTACTAATCCATGACACATTAGATAGCAACAAGCTCCCTGGTATCTATGTAAATCTAAGGACCTGTGAAGAGGGAACATCTCCCTCCCTCAAACAATGATTGCAAGGCAAGGATTCCCCAGAGTGCAGGGACTGTGTGCAGATGCACTGAAACTTACTAAACATTTTGCCCAAAAACATTTCCAGGAGTGGTTAATGTTGTTGATTCAGTCTAAATGTCACTTAATTTGATGTTCAAAACCCTACATTTGTAATGTTAAAACAGTGTGATTGCACTGAATTTTTTTTTTTTAAGCAATCTTGCTTAAGTTTATTATAGCTTCAGGGAAAGTTAGAATATAACTATCAATTTTCCTCATTCCTGGTCTGATGAAAGCTTTTCCACTGAGAAACGTACTATAGTTTAAAAAAAGCCACTTAATTTTTCTTTATTTTGGAGCATACTGCTATTTTTGTGGCTATTTAAAAGCTAGATTTATAACACTGATAGGTGTCCAGTGTTAAACACAACTATTGTGGGTCAATGTCTCCCTGGTATGAATCCATTAAAATCCATTGCAATTAGAGCAGGGATGAATTAGGTTTACTTTTAGGTCATGGAAAAGTAGGTTACTCTGTTTACACACAGACAGTAGGACCATATACTACCAGAGCGCACAGATTGCATTTTTAGCAAGATGGCTCCCCCACACCGCTTCCTCTTACTACACTTTTCCCCATGTAAGGTTAGAAAAACTGTTCCTCTCACTAAACCTAGCAGTCAATGTGGTAGCAGAACCATATTAGTTACCACAGAGCAGATAACATGTACCTATCTGCAAGGGCAGATTGAGGGAAGTTAGGTTAACAATGCATTATTACATTTCTAAACAACGCTTCATCAGTGCAGACAGGGACAGAAATTCTGATTGTACCAAAAACGTTATCAGACTATGCAATCTCCAAAAAATTGCATACACTAAGCACGTAACTTACATACTTTACTCAGTGAGAAAACCCTCCTCCCCTCCAAAAGGGAGCCGCAGTAGAGCATGGACACCGTAGTCAGTTTCTGCTACTGTGTGTGAAACACACACGCTTCGTAAAGATTAGGTGCCGTCCCCTTACTGACAACCTACGGTGGGGTTTAAATACCATTCCAATGCTCATCTGTCTCTCTAAGGTAAGACATTCTGGAGACTGATGAGTCAGTCTCCAATTTGAATGGCTGTTTGCTTTTAAATACGTACTGTCGTTCTGAGTTGTCTCATGTATTAAATGCATCCTAATTCTCTAATAGTCACATTTAACCCAAGTCAAAAACTCAGTAGCCCAGGTCCTAGGCCCTGTTAATGATCAAAATGAAACAATGAAATACAGTGTGTCATTACGGCATCTACTAATATAGAACAGGTTTACTTTGTCTCTAAGTCAAACTTTTGATACAAGACAGGTAGGTTTTATGATCAACTCACAGTTTATCTATTTGGAACAAAGTATGGCACAGATTCCAGATCTCTCTCAGGAGCTTGTGTATTCACACACTTTTCACTCTTTTGCAATGATTATCAATTCGCCAAAAATAGTGTTAACAGTCAACAAGGAAGAGTGGAGAAAAACAGATTTAGGAGAAACCTCTCTTCTAAGAGGTGAAAGTAAGTGACTTTTCTTCTAGTTCTTTAGTAAGAAACTTTATTTTAGAAAATGCATTCTCTCCTTCTCAAAACAGATGCCACCTTAAAAAAAATTGCAATAGCAACCCTTGAATTCAAAGGAAAACATGCAAACTTGATGGCTGAAAATATTCTGCATAAAAATCCAAGACATGAGGCAAAAGTGTGCCCTCCCCCACTCGTGCCTTTAGGGACTCCAAACCATAAACAGCTTTCAGTGCAATTTCTGTTGCTTCCAGTTTGTGAGGAAACATATGGCTGAAGCTTGTCTTCTGAGAGCTAATCTTGTCAGACGTTCGAAGCAAAAAAGTCTCAGCTATATTTAAAATGTCATTGTTAACCTGTTGCAATAAGTACAAACAGAATTCAGTGAAGAAAAATGTTAACTTCTACCCTGTGCCATACACATTTAAAAAAAAAATTAGACAAAAGTTTCAGATTTTATTAATACACCCTTTTTAAAGTTTATTTCTGAAAGCAGCTCTTTACGCAAATCAAAAGCAGTTCCTGAGTAACTGCAGTAAACAGCATCTTAAACGTTTTTGTTTTTTTTTTTGCCTCTCGGCTCGTCTGTTTTGGTTCTTCTTTAATTTTTTCCCTAGTTTCAAGTTTAATCACAGGTCCTTTTCCAAAAAAATGTGCAAGTTCACTTAGGAACATTTCCAGGAATCCACAGATTGCAGATGTTCCTGCAATATCTAAGAACTGCACATTTGCCAGGTTGTGTTCCTACAGCTATTGCAGATTTCCCTCTCCAACCTTTATAGCACGAGTGTTCACGTTTTCTTCAGCATACGTCGGGACTGCCATGTGTGGAACTTATTGTAGGCTGTCTGCAACATCTCTTCTATATGATTTATCAACTGAAAGAAAAAACAAAGGGATCTTTCCAGTATCTGAGAAATGTGTGCCCTTGCTCCGATCAAACATAAATGGGATTTATTGTCATTTCTCTCAGTATGAGGAATCAGGAGTAACTCCACTAACACCTAGGGAGTTGCATCAGGGTATGTGATGTGAGAGAAGAATTGGCCACAATGTTTTAGTTACAAAATGTCTCAGTTTTATTAGCCAAGTATGGCAGAGTATCAGTAAAGACTGTGGATATGCACTTAGTTAGTTCAAGGAAAACTATGTGGACAACTTATGTTCAAGTGCTGTACACTAACTCCTCACTTAGTCATCCTGGTTAACGTTGTTACGTTGCTGATCAATTAGGGAACATACTTGTTTAAAGCTGTGCAATGCTCCCTTCTAAGTTGTTTGGCAGCCGCCTACTTTGCCCACTGCTTGCAGGAAGAGCAGCCCGTTGCAGCTAGCTGGTGGGGGCTTGGAACCAGGGTGGACTGGCAGCCCCCCATTAACTCCCTGCTCCCAAGTTCCCTGTGCAGTAGCCACCCAGCATGCCAGCAGTTCAGTTGTCCTCCCACTGCCATGTCCTGCTCCTGCTCTCTGCCTTGCAACTGCTCCTTGAGCCTCCTGCTTCCTGTGTGTGGGAGGGAGGGGGGACACAGGGGGCTAATGTCAGGGTGTCCCCTTCCCCCCTGCACCACGCTTACCCTATCTGCGTAGAGCAGGATGCAGGGGGGACCCGCAGCTGATTAACTTAACAAGGCAGTGTACTTAAGAGCACAGTCAGCATTCTTAAAGGGGAAATGCACATTTCTCAAACACACAGAGTGTGTATGTCTGCCATGTTTTCTCCCCTCCTTCGATTCCTGCTACCTTGTAGAGTGTGAGGCTACATTAACAACGAGTTAACCCTTGAGGGCTCAGCCAATTGCTAGTTCATCATTTAGCAGTAAGGCATTCCCTAGGAAATATCTTACCCTGTGACTTCACCACCTTAACCAAGCTTCACAATCATCATTGCTGTGCACAGTATTAAATTGTTTAAAACTGTGTGTGTGTGTGTGTGTGTGTGTGTGTGTGTGTAATTTAGTCTTTTGTTTGGCAAAAAAATTTCCCTGGAACCTAACCCCCGCTATTTACATTAATTCTTATGGGGAAACTGGATTTGCTTAACATCATTTCACTTAAAGTTGCATTTTCAGAAACATAACTACAATGTTAAGTGAGGAGTTACTGTACTTAAAAGCACTTTCAATGGTCGCTGGAAACTAGCTAAACAGGCCATTCATCCAGTCACTGAGAAATCAGACTCTCAAGTGGCAAGATAATAAAAGGAGAAAATTATTCCAGAATATAATACCCCTACATCCTTTTCTCCATCAGCCACAGGTCTTTTTTGAGGGTGTGGGGGTAGGGCAGGCAGGAGGATGATGAGAGAAACACACTTTTAAGAAGAATTAAGCATTATACATATAGTTAACAGAACAAATTAAAAACCTCAAATACCGGAGACCAAAATCTGCCATCCTGTGATAAGTCAGTTAGTTTTTTAAAGATCAATATGCGCACAAATAATTGAAATGAGAAAGGATACTTTTTCCTCTTACATTTGTGCTTAAATACTGTCTCCGAATTTTTTCTTGGAATGGACAGAGCTTTGTAACTTGAAATCTTTCCAAGTTACTCTTCATTTTCATAACCTGAAAGACATCAATAGGAAAGAAGTGTACAAACTCCTTCACATGAACATTTTCTTGCTTTCAGTAAATTGCTGATTGAAATACCTGGAAGCTAGTACCAAGGGTTACTGTAAATATGCACAGTTAAAAAAATTGCTAGGAAGCACTTATTGTACTGAAAATATGATCTCTGATTTAAAGTTATGGAAACAAGCACTAAATGGCTATGACTAGATGGCTATGACTCAGAATGCCATTTGAGTTCTGAAAGAACTCAAATGTGAAATTGCGGAACTATTACCTATGGTTTGTAACTTGTCCTTCAAATCAGCTTCTGTACCCAGTGACTGGAAGACAGCTAATGTAACACCAATATTTAAAAAGGGCTCTAGACATGATCCTGGCAATTACAGATCGGTAAGTCTAAGGTCAGTACTGGGCAAATTAGTTAAAACAATACAAAGAATAAAATTGTCAGACACATAGAACAACATAATTTGGGCAAAAATCAACATGGTTTCTGTAAAGGGAAATCGTGTCTTACTAATCTATTAGAGTTCTTTAAAGGGGCCAACAAATATGTGGACAAGGGGTTTCCAGTGGACATAGTGTACTTAGCTTTCCAGAAAGACTTTGACAAGATCCCTCACCAAAGGCTCTTACATAAATTAAGTTGTCATGGGATAAGAGGGAAGATCCTTTCATGGATTGAGAACTGGTGAAAAGACAGGGAACAAAGGGTAGGAATTAATGGTAAATTCTCAGAATGGAGAGGGGTAACTAGTGGTGTTCCCCAAGGGTCAGTCCTAGGACCAATCCTATTCAACCTTTTCATAAATGATCTGGAGACAGGGGTAAACAGTGAGGTGGCAAAGTTTGCAGGTGATACTAAACTGCTCAAGATAGTTAAGACCAAAGCAGACTGTGAAGAACTTCAAAAAGATCTCACAAAACTAAGTGACTGGGCAACACAATGGCAAATGAAATTTAATGTGGATAAATGTAAAGTAATGCACATTGAAAAAAAAAATAACCACAACTATACATACAATATGATGGGGGGTAATTTTGCTACAACTAATCAGGAAAGAGATCTTGGCGTCATCGTGGCTAGTTCTCTGAAGATGTCCATGCAGTGTGCGAGCAGTCAAAAAAGTAAACAGGATGTTAGGAATCATGAAAAAGGGGATAGAGAATAAGACGGAGAATATCTTATTACCCTTATATAAATCCACGGTATGCCCATATCTTGAATACTGCATACAGATGGGGTCTCCTCATCTCAAAAAAGATATAGTGGCATTAGAAAAGGTTCAGAGAAGGGCAACTAAAATGATTAGGGGTTTGGAATGGGTCCTATATGAGGAGAGATTAAAGAGGCTGGGACTTTTCAGCTTGGAAAAGAGGAGACGGGAAGGGGATATGATGATATATATAATCGAGTGATGTGGATAAAGTGAATAAGGAAATGTTATTTACTTGTTCCCATAATATAAGTAGTAGGGGCCACCAAGTGAAATTAATGGGCAGCAGGTTTAAAACAAATAAAAGGAAGTTCTTCACACAGCGCACAGTCAACCTATGGAACTCCTTGCCTGAGGAGGTTATAAAGGCTAGGACTATAACAGGGTTTAAAAGAGAACTAGATAAATTCATGGAGGTTAAGTCCACTAATAGCTATTAGCCAGGATGGGTAAGGAATGGTGTCCCTAGCCTCTGTCTGTCAGAGGGTGGAGATGGATGGCAGGAGAGAGATCACTTGATCATTACCTGTTAGGTTCACTCCCACTGGGGCACCTGGCATTGGTCACTATCGGCACACAGAATACTGGGCTGGATTGATCTCTGGTCTGACCCAGTATGGACATTCTTATGTTCTTAAACTTAAGCAGTTTAACTGAGCATAATATGCTTCACAACTGTACTGAGGTAATTTCTACAGTATCTTTGTCAGGAACACTTTACATTTAACATTATTTATCTCTCTGCTTCAAGCCAACAGCGTACTATGATTTTTTTTGTTAAGTTTTGCAGTAGAAGGCCCAAGACATCTGAATAGAAGCTTTCATTTCACACAGTAACCTACTCTGTCTGATCCAAAATGAGGCACAGTAATTAAATGCCTTGTCCAAGGTCAAATATGAAGACAGTGGCAGAGCTAGAATCCTCTGCTTTGTTTGATTCCTTGTCCCAAGCTCTAACCTTTTTGAAGTGGAAGTATACTCTGCAAGGTGACTAGAATGGCACAATGATTCTGTGGATGTGTGAGATATTCTATACTAAACTTGCTCAGTTCAGAGAAGTCTTCTCCTGCCTACAACTGTTATATTGATTTTGAGATACAAGGTTGATTGTCTTTTCTTTCTGGTTCTCATTACCAGTAATCAGGATTCTACAATTGGAATATAAGTAATATGACAATTTCTGAGCCACAAGAATTCAGCCACTTCTTCTGTATTGTGGTTAATAAGACAGCAAAAAACAGATTTAGGCAATAGCATTGGCAGATCACACTCCAATTACACAGAGGGAGCAGATCTACTGAGTTAAATGTGCTGTTTTTACATAGTGGCTTTCTGTCCGTAATCATTTCAGGAGTGAAAGGACAAACATGTAGACTTATATATACACATACCATATGACTAACAATGCGATATTACAGCTTGAATAAAAATACTTTCAATGGTCTCATTACAGAACACTCCTATGGTTACAAGATACATCGTCATTTATACTCACACGTTTATACCATCAAGCCCTCTTACCTTTTCTTCTAGGAATGGTGTATTAACAGGAAAGCAGGACCAGAAGTGTCGCAGTAGCTCCCCAAGTGCCACATACAAGTGTTTCAGTTCAGACTGGACGTCATTTGGCACCATCTCTGCAACAGGAAAATAAATTTTCTAAAAGGCATGTTATTAAAATTATGTAATGTGTAAGTAAAATAAGAGCTGGCTAATACATAGAGAAAGCTGTCTGATACCTGTTACAGGAGCAGGGTAGGGCTCAACCAACTGTATTGTGTCATTCCACACTATAACAGTATTTCTCGGTAGTCTATTTATCAGTTTCTTAAAAAGATGATCTAGGGCTCATTAAAAAAGTTAAGAACAGAGTCTTTATTAAACTTATCCCCTTGGAAGTAATAGGACCCAAAAAACAACCCACAGTGGTTAGGAACACTGGACCTTAACCTGCTGCTACATCCTCCATCTTCTTCCAATGAGGACTGAGGGTGAGAGCCCCCTGAGCACTTCCCCCACCTGAAGTGTGCAACCCTATCACAATCCACTCGCTGTGGAGCAGAAGCAGCACAAATTAGTTTGGATCTTACTGACTCGCACAACAGCACTGGATCAAGGTCCTTCCCTCTTCATGACATACAAGGGTAGGGGTAGGGGCAAGATCATGGTGGCAGAGGAGGTAGAGACCTTGTACAGAGAAGAAAAATACTGGGAAGGAAAGAGAACAAAGGTGGCATAGGAGTGAAAGAAGCACGGGAAAAGAATTAGAGACTGAGATGCACAGGAAGAGAAGTTAGGGAAGGAACTCCCAGACAAAGGAAAAAAAAAAGCAGAAATGTAAAACAGTCAATGAGGAAGCTGCAGTACAAGGAGCCCCCAAAAGTCAGTATGGGGATAAAATGGGGGAGGGTGGGTCCCTAGCAAACATGACATACCAGGGCTCCAAATTTCTCTCAATGCTCTCTGCAGTGGCTCTTTTGGGGGGAGGAGTTGTAGAAGCACAGTCCCAGGAATGCTGGAAGACACTGTGCCTGCCTCAGGGTATGTGGCTGTCCGTGCCACACTCACCAAAAGTGCATGGTGCTCTTGCTCCTGCATGAGGATGGCTGGGCCTGCTCCCTTTGGGAGGTTAGTGCCATTGCAGTGTGGGTACTAACTGCATGGAGTCCTTGTGCTTTCAAAATGCAAGGCCTCGGACTCCCATGCAGGGCTGTGAGGGGAAGGATCTTTGAGCCCCTTACCCACCTACATAGGGCTGGGTATAGTTGAGCCCAAGTCTCTAAGGACTCCATCTTCACTGCTAAAAAAGCTCATCTTTTACTTCAGGATAACTAGTGTGTCTGAGCTACTCCTGAGTAAAAACAGCATTTTTAGCAGTGAAACCAGACCCTAAAACTGTTCCTCTGCTTGTTCACACACACGCTGCTATCTCCTGGCTTCTCACAGGCAGGCAGCAATTTTTCAGTCTGGTTCAATTAAATATGGTCCCTCCCCATGCCAAAGTGTACTGCAAAGAGCTACCATGCAGCAGAGCTATAACAAAGTAATAGCTGTGATAAAGTAATGCAAATTCACAGTAACTATTGACAACTTGACCTTGACTTGAAGGTGTCAGCAGAACTCCAAAAAGAGGCTGCAAACAATGCTGCCGTTTGAGCTTTATTTCATTAAAGAGCTTGCAACTGAGCCTGGCTTCATTATGAAACATGTTCCCCAATTCTATTTGCCGGCACTTGTAAGCTTTGACCTATGCATTACCCCATCACCAGAATTGTGCACTTTAGCTCTCTATAGTACCCCCAAGGTCTTACTACACCTTGCATTTTGGGCAGATCCATCCTACATAGCAACTTACTATGCCCACTTAATTTGTATTCACTTTCACCCTTTCTGCATTCTTGAGGATAGAGAAACTTGTGGCCTGCTGAGAAAGGTATTATTTTTAAGAGTGGAGCTGGGGTTGCAGAAGTGGGGTAGAATACAAAATTAAGGGGTTAGAAGAAAAGAGCCAAAAACAAACAAACAAAAAAACAAAACACAACCCTGACAGCATAGGAGGGAAAACCCCTTTTCCACCTTTTCCACCCTTTATTGCTCCCTTTTCATCCATTCTGAAGTACACTCTACCTGACTGAATACTTCTGCTCTTGTTTCTGTGATGCTTCCTGTCAGTTACCAGGGAAGTTAGAGTGCAAACTGAGCCTTATAGGGACACACCTTAGTCTCTGCACGGCTGAAGAGACAGGGGCTCAAGGAGGTGTAAGCAGGATCAGTCGAAAGAGGAAGAACTAAAGTGGACACATAGGGCCATGTAGAACATTTATGCCTCTGTAATCTATAGGAAATATTAACACTGAGCAATTATTTCATACAGACAAGGTGGATGGTATTAACTTCTATTGCACCAACTTCTTTTGGTGAGAGACGAGATTGAGCCACACCAGCTCTTCAAAAGTTACTCCAAGAATCACAGCTAAGTCCATTTAGCTGTGACACTCGGAGTAACTTTGAGATCTGAAGAAGAGCTGTGTGTGGCTTGAAAGCTCATCTCTCTCACCAACAGCAGTTGGTCCAATAAAAGAGATCACTTCATCCACCTTATCGCTCCTCTAGTATCTTGGGATTGACACAGCTACAACTACAATGCATGCAATTATTTCACAGACAGATTTGGTTACAAAATCTGTTTCCAAATCAAATCTACAGCTTACTCCCCTAGAATAAATGAAGCTTTATTTTGCAAATGGCAGAGAAAACATAAAAGCCAAGAAGCTACCCCTGCACTTTTACACTGTGGCATACTTTCCAAGGCCAAGGAGCGTTGAGTTTTAGCCCTTAACTCAAGGCTTCAGAGCTTTCATTTGTGTTGCTGCTACCTCTTCTCTCCTGTGGTTCCTCGCTACTACCACTGCAGAAAGCCAGCAGGAGGAGAAGGAGAATACACAAAGCAGGTGTAGAGATGAAAGCACCTAAGTGTGAGCAGAGATACTGGAGGAGAAAATAGGCTCACTGACAGTCCTCAACTGAACAGAGTGGCCACTTGGGCTTCACCCTATCTGCTCAAAATGGTGGCAGCAGGTTGGAAGCAGCTAGACAGAGCCTTTAGTGGAGGAGTAATAAATGGTCTTACCTTGAAATAACTTAATCAGACTGACTCACAGAATATTATTTGCTCCTAGCTATATTAATTCTATTTACCTCAGCACTGGAGCCACTGCTGCCTCCCTATTGGGCAGACTGGATTGCTAGTTTCTTTCAGAGTTTTTCCTTTGTCACTTCCGCCTGATAACTTTTATACTTTGCAACAGGATTTTAGATGAATGTCTCTGCATTTGCTTTGTCAGCATAACCTGTTGTATCCAAAAATAAAGCCAGGACACCCCACCGTGGTGTTGGTATAGGCTATACGACTAAAGGATAACTTACTATGCAAAAACTTACGGTTTATGGCTTGCTGTGTCCCACCCTGCATAAGTGCTCCTCCAGGTGACAGGGCTGTGATGCTGCTAGTAGCAGCACCACTGGAAAGAACCTTAAAAAAACCAAAGTCCTTTCATATCATTTCCCTAGTGACTCGCTTTAAAATATTTTGGACAAATGAAGTCTTAAAGAAAAATGTGACTTGCACTGGCTCAGACATATTAATCAGGATGTACATTAGTGATCTTAGATGGAAATAATTTTGCAAGTGTAAAAGTTATCTCTGCATTGATGTGATAGGGAATTGGACAGGTAGTTTGACTAAGCATTAACTTATGTTGCCTTTGGAAGTTCCAGAAACCATGATGGGAACAGAGAGCACCCGTCCACCAGTATTGCTCTCAAACTGATGTCTTTAGTGTGGGTTCTTAACATGCACATGATAATGCCGAACTGGTGCATGTATTGGACATAAGTCAAGATCACTCAAACTTTTAATAAGGCAATACAACAATTAAAAGAACATGTTCACTGGTCCTCATGTCTTTACTAGAAAGGACGTTTACCTGTTCCATAACTGGCTTTCTTCGAGATGTGTTGCTCATGTGTATTCCACAGTAGGTGTGCGTGCTCGCTATGTGCACTGGTGCTGGAAGTTTTTTCCTCAGCAGTACCTGTAGGGGGAGCGCTGCCGCTATAGTGCGCCATGAGGGAAGCTGCACGCTCCCCCCCACCCTCGGTTCCTTCTTGCCGGACCAACTCCAACAGTGGGGAAGGAGGGCGGGATGTGGAATACATATGAGCAACACATTTTGAAGAATGCCAGTTACAGAACAGGTAACTGTCCTTTCTTCTTTGAGAGCTTGTTCATGTGTATTCCACAGTAGGTGATTACAAGCTGTCTCTAATGCAGGTGGGTAGGAGTTCACAGATTCCCTGGCTGGAGCACAGCCCTACCGAAAACAGGGATAGTCTCCCTGGTGTGGGAGACTATCACACAGTGCGACGTGAACATGTGTACTGAGGACCAGGTAGCAGCCCTACAGATGTTTTGGATAGGGACATGGGCCACAAAGGCAGCCGACGAGGCCTGAGCCCTTGTCGAGTAAGCCCTTACAATAGGCGGTGCGAGAACCCCTGCTAGGTTGTAGCATGTGTGGATGCACAATGTAATCCACCGGGAAAGCCTCTGGGTGGAAAATGGTTGGCCCCTCATGTGCTCGGCCGAAGCAAAGAAGAGTTGCGAAGACCTGCGGAATGGCTTAGTCCGGTCCAGATAAAAGGCCAGAGCCCCGCGCAAGTCGAGCGTATGGACGCAGCACTCCTTGTTAGAGGTATGCGGCTTAGGGCAGAGGACAGGTAAGATGATGTCCTGGTTCATGTGAAAGACGGAGACTACCTTGGGGATGAATGCAGGGCGTGGGCGGAGCTGAACCTTGTCTCTCTGAAAGACAGTGTGCAGGGGGTTGCAGGTCAGGGCCCGGAGCTCCGAGACCCGTCGGGCTGACGTGATGGCCACGAGGAAGGCTACCTTCCAGGAAAGGTGAGACCACGAGCATGTGGCCAGGGGTTCGAAAGGGGGCCCCATAAGGTGGGATAGCACCAACTTTAGATCCCACTGAGGGATAGGGGCCTAACATAAGGGAAGGGCTGATCTAGCCCCTTCAGGAAATGCCCGGTCATGGCATGGGAGAAAACTGAGCAGCTTTGGACTGGCGGATGGAATGCTGAACTAGCCGCCAGGTGCACCCTGACAGAGGAAGGGGTCAGGCCTTGAATTCTAAGGTGAAGCAGGTACTCAAGGATAAGCTGGAGCGGGGCAGACGTTGGGTAAAGACCTCGCTCGCCCACCCACCTGGAGAATCAAGACTACTTTGCCAGGTAGGCTCGGCGTGTGGATGGCCTCCTACTTTCGAGGAGGACATGCCTGACCCCCTCTGAACAAGTTCTCTCCTCTGCATCTAGCCACTGATCGGCCACGCTGCCAGATGGAGGCTGGCCAGATTGGGGTGGAGGCGGCAGCCCTGGTCCTGGGAGAGTAGGTCCAGGCGGAGTGGCAAAGGCCGGGGAGGGGCCACGAGCAAGCCCAGGAGGGTCCCGTACCAATGTTGTTGGGACTACGCTGGGGCAATCAAAAGGACGCGTGCCTTGTCCATTTTTACTTTTTCCAGGACCTTGGGAATGAGGGGAAATGCGGGAAAATCGTAAAGGAGTTGACCCGACCATGACAGGAGGAAGGTGTCCAAAATCGCATTCCTCCCCCAAGAGCAGAACCTGTGGCAACAGTGGTTCTGTTGGGTCGCAAACAGGTCCACTCGGGGAATGCTCCACTCTCGGAAGAGTTGGTGAGTGACCTCCAGGTGAAGCTGCAACTCGTGTTGTGAGGAGAAAACCCTGCTCAAGCAATTGGCCTGCATGTTGTTGGCGCCTGGCAGGTGGAAAGCCTTCAGGGAGCTGTCACGGATCAAGCAGCCATGTCAGCCGCATCCGATGCCATCTACAAAGCAGCCTGTGCGGCAGCAGTGCCCTCCTCCACCAGTGACTTGAGTTCCTTCTTTCTGCGCTCGGGAAGGGAAGGTTCGAATTTTGGCAGTGACCCCCACAAGTTAAACTCATAATGACTGAGGAGGGCCTGGTGTTTGGCTACCCGGAGCTGGAGGACGAATAAAGCTTTCTGTCAAATGAGTCCAGTTTTTTGGAGTCTTTATTCTTGGGTGCTGGTCCTGGTTGGCCCTGTCTTTCCCTGTGGTTCACAGATTCCACCACTAGGGAGTTGGGGGCCGAGTGATTACAGAGGTATTCGTGCCCCTTTGTGGACACAAAGTATTTGCGCTCCGCCTTTTTTGATATTGGGGCCAGGGAGGCTGGTGTTTGCCAGAGGGCACTGGAGATGTTGGCCACCCCTTCATGGAGTGGGAGGGCCATTCTGCCCAGTGCCGAGGATGACAGCATGTTAAATAGCGAGTCCGAGGGTCCTTCAATCTCCTCAGCTTGGAGATGGCGACTGGATGCTACTTCCTTTAGCAGCTCCTGATGGGCCCTGAAGTCCTCCTGTGGTATGGAGTGGGGCGGAGCTGTGATTTTGTCATCCAATGTGGGGGAGAGGGCTGGCACTGGGCTCTACATGTGGGCCGGTGCCACAGGGTCCACTCCTTGATCGGACGCCTCATGCGGTGCCGAGGAGAGATGACCCGCCGATCTATCCCTCGGAGGTCTGGATAGCGCAACTGACAGAGCCTCCGATGCTCCCGCTATCTACCCAGGGCCTTGCTGGGCGTGCATGGGGGGTCAGGGGTCCACTGTCTCTGCCACGGGGGTCCCTGCCATTGGCTGTGGTGCAGCACTGGCGGCACCAGCTGGTTGGGTTGGCCCAGCTGAAGCATAGGGCGCTGTGTATAGGTCGAGGTCTGGGTTACGAATGACCTGTTGGTGCCGTGCGAGCAGTACACATGGTGGTACCAAGCATGGCGTCTGCCATGGGACTGGGACTCTGACGTCAAGGAATGGTTCTGCCTTGAGCTGCTACTCCTGGAGCCGCTTCTATGCTTGGATCCGCGATGACGCAGAGCTGGTGATCTCGACGTGCAAGAGCTGGAGCGTGACTGGCGATGGCATCTGTGCCGGGAGCAGCTCCGGTAGCTGCGCTGAGAGTGGGAGCCATCTACAACGTCGGTGCCTGTTCCACTGATATTCTGTACTTGGCGTGCAGCTGTGCCTAGAACTGCGCTCTGACGGCACCCTACCAGACCACCTGGAGGGCGATGAGAGTGGAGGCTGGGGGCTGTGTCCCGACAGGACACTGGACGACAAGCGGTCCCGAGAGCGGTCTCCTGACTTGGATCTGTGTCGGGTCGGCATTGGCTGACGAGACCCCAGCGACAGCTTGCCTCTAGAGCGGGGTCTGAGTGCTGGCAGTGCCCCGGGCCCCTGCAGGGTCATAATATCTTTGGTCGCCTGCAGGACCTCCGGTGTTGAAGGCACGTGGACTTCAGCTGGAGAGATCTGTGTCGATGCAACCAGGCTGCTTCGCTCGGCCCGAGTCGGTGCTTTAGAGCCTGGGGAGAGGGAGAGGGGCTGCCTGTGGGTCTAGCCTCCCCCCTGAGCTTCTCTGTACGCTTCTGAGATGACGAAGCCTTCCTCTGCTTTTTCGACGGAGAGCGATGCTGGCCACCGAAACGTACCAGGGGATCGTCATGCGCCTAACACAAAGTACCTGGTGCTCATTCCACTCAGTGCACCGGGGTAGGAGCCAGTGCCGACTCCATGAGAAGGGCCTGAAGTCTAATATCTCTCTCTCTTTTCGTCCTGGGTTTGAAGGATCTGCATATTTTACAGCGGTCGCTGATGTGAGATTCACCCAGACAGCGGAGACAGACAGTGTGCGAGTCACTCCTGGGCATCAAACGCCTGCAACACTCACACGATTTAAACCCTGGGGCCCGGGGCATGCCCCGGCCCAAGAATAACTAACTAAACAGGTACTGCTGAACAACCAACGAGATTTGAGATGAGCTGCAGCAAAGCTGGAGCAAGTAGTTCCGATGCACCATCACTGGCGGCAAGAAGGAACTGAGGGTGGGGGGAGCGCAGGGCTCCCCTTATGGCGTGCTATAGCAGTGCCACTCCAGGGGTCACAGCAGTGCTCCCCCTATGGGTACTGCTAAGGGAAAAACTTCTGGCACCAGTGCCCGTGGCGAGCACGCACACCTACTGTGGAATACACGAGCAACACATCTCGAAGAACTGTGAGGCGCAAACAATTGTGGTAATTTAATACGGGCCAAATGTAAATTTTTTGAGGGCAAGGGATGTTATGAGAACCAGCTGCTCCAGCCAAGCTGAGGTCACAGCACACAGGCAGCCATTTGGCAACCTCAGATGTAGTAGCACCTGTGTTCTACAGATCCACTTAGTCACAAACCCACTGGCTGTGACCTTGTATTGCCTCAAACTCTCCCCTCCCTGTGCCTGGGGTAAGGGCCACCAGAGATAGCTCCACCTTCACCTTGTGGAGCTAAGTCCCAGTATGTGGCTTTCTATTCTACCCTGTGCAGTACAGCAATGCTGATTCCACTACATTTGGAGCTTCCTCGCAGGTATGAGAGGGCTGTAGGATTTGTCCATCAATACTAGCAAATCTGGTAGTTACTTGTCTTAATATTACAACTTCAGAGAAGAGCTGAAGTGGTATGGCTAAAACACTGCCTTGCAACTTAATTAAGTGTTGTTCTGATTGAAGACTTCACTTCTAAAACAGTTTCCCACATTATGCAATTTAATAGGAAAAGTATCAGGATCATCTTGAGGGACAAAACTCTGCAAATACCATAATTCTAGTAAGTCAAGAAATATCTGGACTAGTATTAAGGAGGGAGTTTTACTTTTCTGTATTTAAATTAAAATGAATTTTCCTACCTGAGTTAGTCTGGGTACATAGGCTTCCATTTCTTCTCTAATACTATGAAAAGAATTAATAATATCCTGACTGGTTGCATATTGCTGTGATTGAATTGGAGTTGGACCATGATAATACCTATGAGAAGAGAAAGGGAAAAAAGAAAACACAAAGTAACTTAATTCCCAGTAGACTAAGATTTATGTAGCAGTTGTACCTCTCAGATTTTAGGCGCAATACAAATTTGGCTTTTGGCCTCTATTAAAAATTAAATAAATCAGAGGTCTGATTGGAAATGTAAAAAAAATAACCATAAGCTTTCAAATTCCACCTACAACTTCAGTTTTTCCTATATGTGACAGCAAAATGAGAAGGGACATGCCATTCTTGATTTTTTGTTATGCAGATCTTAGGGCAGGGTATGCTGCATCGGCACAGCTGCAGAGCTGTCCTGTCAGCATAGTTAATCCACCTCTGTGAGAGGCAGTAGCTTTGCTGACAAGAGAAGCTATCCCGCTGACAAAGCGCTGTCTATATGGGGGAGTTAAGGTTGGTATGACTATCACTCTTGGGAGTGGATTTTTCACACCTGAGTGATGCAGTTATACCGACATAGCTCTGTAGCACAGACCTGGCCTTAATGTCATCACCCCTTTTATGCTTTGCTCAGCACTGGCAGTACTGTTACTTAGACTGTCAGACTCCAGATGAATGGGGCAAGTCCCACCTCTCAGGACTAGTATTTGACGAACACCACTACACTATTGGTTCACATTTGGAAGGTTATCTTTGCAACTGTCAGGACAAGAGATATGTTTTTCAAACTGAAAGCTTAGGTTCTGGAAGACAAAAGGGCAGCACATCACAAAAGAAGTGAATCAAACCATTGAGAGTTGTCCCAAGTCAACACTCAAGTAAGACTGGTGTCTGTACAGAGTGCGCAAATATTTCCAAATGCATCATACCAACAGAAATGCTTATAAGATGTCTCAAACTACATTAGTAAGGTACATTTGTTAGACTTTCATACTCAAACTAAAATTATGGATCTCTTCTAGCAAAAGTTTGTAATAGGTTTACAAAATTCACAAAAGTCAGTATGAACTAAAGATGCAGTTTTGAAAATGGTAACTACTTACATTTGTTTAAACAAGGTTTCAGATTAAATTTTAATCTAGAAGCACTCAAATGCCATGTAAAATACAAAGCAGATTAGAGACAGACTGATTCTGAATAGATCATAAAAAGATTTATATTAGTTTTAATATGTTGAAACCTCCAAAGAACTGCAGTTTTCTTTTATTCATTGAACTTACCGATCAGATTTCTTTAGGTTTAGTGCAATAGTTTTAATGCTATTATTCTTTCCTAAATCTTCATATTCAATAGCCTCCTGTAGCTTCACCTGTGATATGAGAGGCAAATCAAAACTAATTACTTATGATATAGTTGCACATGCGTAGACAGTGCTTTCTTCCTTGTTCATAGCTTCCTGGTAAGAGTGGCAAAAAACCAAGATAAATGGGAAAAAAGCCCATGTGGCTCAGATCCTCTGCTCTGGTAGTGTATCACCAGTGTAGGTTTGGAGAAGAGGTGCATAGGTGGGTTTGGCTGCCTAGCACAGTTTTCAGTGACACTGGCTGTGAAGGTCACAAGATCCCTATACTATTTGCCATGGCATAGGGGGAGCTGCGGTATTTTCTCTATGCCACAAGGCGATTACCCCCATATACATGGGTCTTTCTTCCATGGCAGGCTGTTGGCCCTGTGATTCAGATTCCCACAGTAGCGCAGCACAAAGTGGCCAAATGCTGTGCTATGATCTCAGCAAATATATTCAGCCAAATCCTAAAGACATTTACACAAACAGACAGGCCTAATTTTACAAGTGACTAGCATTCTTGGGTATTGAACCTGACATTTTAAAGGATGCAGATCTTCAGAGGGCAAGTACTCAGCACTTTCTGAAAGTCAGGTCTCTTTAAGGGTCTGAAACTGAGCACCCAAAACTTAAGACACTCAATAACACTGGTCAGTTCTGAAAATGTAAGACAATTATAATTGGAGTCAATGCTTGTAAGAGGACATCAGAATTGGGCTGAGTGTTTAATGCATTGGAAGTTCTGTGGTAACAAATCCTATCGTAAAATTATTTCTAATATTTTTAAATTAAAAAGCAGAGAAGCCAAGAAAAACTAAAATGTTTAAGAATTCCAAAATCATTGTCTTGTTATACAAATAATTTTTTAAATGGCATTTGAGAAATTTTAGTAAAAGCAGAAACTTGTCAAAGATTGTCTGACAGTTTTGAAGGCAGTGACAGGAAAACTCATTTGCTCTAGGAATATATGAACAGGGAATACATGACTGAAGCCATATTTAGGTAAATTCTCTACTGAAATCCCACGGGCCGAGCTCCCCGCCACCCTCCCTTTTTCAAAAAACATGATCACACACGTTTTAGTCCTAGTGTCCTTTACTACTTTTTCTGCAGATCCTGACCAGGATTTTTTTTTAATATTCAGAGCCACCTCATTGAAAAGAGAAAAGAGCACACATACATAAACAACCCTTCTGTAGTCTGTTTATGTGTATATGTTACTTAACACAAGAGGAAGGAACAGCGTTAGTGTTCTTAGTGCAGGAATTTAAACCTAGAGCCAGTGCAGATATGTAGCTAAATAAGGTGTTCATTTGTGGTAGAAAATATTAAGGAGCATTAACAGTAGTATACTTAAATATGATACAATGAAAACTGCTTTGGAGATCTCTTGCTTTCTTCATCCATTAGGTGCAGAGAGATTTTCCTTTAGTCCTGTTCTGTTACTCATTCCCATTGAAAACTGCCCCATACAGTGAAGTCAGGGCTAGTGACTGCCCCAAAAGCTACAATGCGTATTTTCTAAAAACTATTTGCTACTTGTGTGGATTTCAAGTAATTTTGCGGGAACTGGGGGAAGTGTATGTACAAAGGCTAAAAGTTAGTGGAATTTCTCCCCTTAGCTTTTTGGATTGCAGTACACAGTCATTCAAAACAGTCTATTTTCTTAGCAATTTTACATAATTCCAGTAATCTAAGAGAAACACTATAGTTGCCTCATTTTTGTGCACCAATAATCAATCAAATTTGAAACTCATTTTCAGTTGAGCACAATGATTCTGATGCAAGATAAGCTGAAGTATCAAATTATCATTCTGTTTACTAATACGTAGTAAGTATGCATTCCCTCCCCAATGTATTCAATATATTAATTCCATGCTGTGGTTGCAACTACTACTATCTTAATTCTTTGCCTGGATATTCTCCTAAAGGTGCTCAGGCACTTGCAGCGGTAATACATAAATACAACCACACACAATGAACAGAACATGCATTTTAAGATCCATTAGAAAGGTATGGGGAAAAATGTCAATGTTCACTCAGTGAAAGAAAAAAAACAACAACAGGAAGATTGTATTATCAATTAAAGTTATTTGCATTTAAATAACTAAAGAGCTCTTTGTCAACAGCATGTTCATCTTAATTAATTAATTATTACTTTACAATCATATCACTCTTCATACATTTAAGTAGATGATGCTTAATGCAGCTGTTTGGAGTACTATGCTTCAGCTGGAATTGCAGTGGCAAACTCACATTGTTCATACCTTTTTTATTGGTGGCTGAAAGAAATCTGAATCCCTGGAGTTTCCATCCATACTGCTGGTCTCACTGTAGTGATCATTTTGTGCTTCTCTTAAAATAAAAGACAGTATTAAAAGGAAGTGAACAATAAGTCATCTTGTGGGAGATTGACATTTAGACTGAGGACATGTAGTAAGTTAATCTGTTTCAAAATATATTTAATTCCAAATTATTTCTTTCAAAAAAGTCTGCACTTAAATGACTGACTTATGGGTGTCACTCTAAAAAGGGTCAGTATTTTGTTCATGATGGCCAATGGTGATAGGATTCCTTGTCTCTGCACAAAGAAAAAAATAGCGTACTCCTGACATAGACAGGGAGGTAACAGGACCATAGTGCAGTGAAGCAGTCCTCCTGCCAACTAAAACTTAAGTCACACACATTGTGTGCTACTGTTAATGCAGTTACATCACATCATTCCCGTGCCAATGTTGGCACATAGGGCAATAACTACTCTCAGGGCCGGCTCCAGCATTCCAAGCTGGTACTTGGGGCGGCAATCTTCAAGGGGCGGCAGTCCCTGTTTTTTTGCTCCCAGGGATGGCAGGGGCAGTCCGTGTCCCTTCAGGGCAGCAGGCACGTTTCCGTGGTGGTGGCAATTTGGCGGGGGCTTCAGCTAAACATAGAAGCTGCTGCTGAATTGCCGCCGCGGCGGAAACGCGCCTGCCGCCCTAAGGGCACACGGACTGCCCCGCCATCCACAGCGGCAATTCTATGTGCTGCTTGGGGCGGCGAAAACTATAGAGCCAATCCTGACTACTCTGTTGTTTGCTGCTGCTTCCATCTGCTCTATGGTGTTGAGATCTACTGTTCTGTCTTTCCTGCTAAGGGTTTCTCTTAAGGTTTCTCTTGGACACCCTTGTTCCCTCATACCAGCCGGTTTTTACTTAACATCTTCATGTGGGAGTCCATGTTAGTGTCCGGAGCACAGCTATTCCTTCTGATTCTGCTGGGGACAAGTGGCTGATTTCTCATGTATCTGTGCTTGTAAACAAGTATTTCCAACCAAATGCCCAGGACCTGTCATAGGCACTTATTTTCAAAAGAGGTCTAGTTTTCTGTCTAACATTTTGATGGATTTCCAGTTCGAGGTCATATGTTAGCACTGAGATTACGTTTGAAAATTCCCAGTTTTGTTCTGGGTATCTTAGATTTCCATACATTAAGTTTAATAAATGCTCTGAATGCCATTCCTATCCTTGATGTCACATCCTTCCTGAGGTCTCTGTTGGCCATTATGGTGCTGCCCAGGTAGAACTATTCTACTTTCTTGATGTTTTGCCTTCAAAATGTGATGTTACCGTTTGATGTCTGGGTTTCTAGTATGTTTGTTTTAGCAGATGTCTGTTTTTGAGTTCTGCCTGGCATGCTGTATTTGCCAGGCTGTATTCGTTTGTAATTTTTCAGGTGTTGTTCAGTACAGCAATATTAGCACCAGCAAAATGTAGGCTTTCTAGGCATTTACCATCTATCTATGCTATTTTGTATTGCTAATATACTACTTTGTTCTCCAGTCTGACATGCCAAACAGCAGCAGTGATAAAATGTGACCCTCATTTCGTGCCACTCTACATGTTAAACCACTCTTGTCTGGTTGTTTCCCCTTAGAACACTTCCTATCTCTGAACGTGGCCTTGATGATATTGACAACTTTAGCTGGGATGCAGTAGGACTGAAGAATATTCACAATGTATGTCTGTGCAGGCTGTCAAATGCCTTTTGAAAATCAATGAAATAGGTAAGAACAGCTTGCCATTCTATATGTTCTTTTATGAGGCTACTTAGTGCAAATATCTGCTCCACATAGGCTCTCTTGGGCCTGAATCCTGGTCTTCTCTAAGCTTTGCATCCACTGCCTCCATCATCAGCTGTAGTATCACACTGAAGAAGTCTTGCCCAACACCGCACCGCCACGTCCACACAAACTCATCTGGCATGTGGAAGTGCTGGGCATTCTACATTCCTGGTATGAGAGTTGCTATTCTCCCTCTAACTGGCACTCTGATCGTGACTGATGCTGTGCGCATACAAGAGGAAGTACTCCCACACAGAAGGACGGGAAAGTAAAGGTGCTTTAACATCCAGTTTGTGCATTTTGTAGAAAGGAGCAATCTAAGTTTTGGAGGATGGAATGTTTCCTACCAGAAAGGCTTATTAAGATACAGTATTCCATTTAAATGAAAACACAAATACATCATATGAGCAAATATAGAAGACTAAGGGGAAAAATGTTCCCCCATAAAGAACAGATTGGATAAGCTGACTATAGTTGGGTGAGTTTTGCAGGACTCAGGTAGAGAAGGAATCCTTCCTGGGCTGCGCAGCAGCCACTACTGCAACAGACTTGTAACTGAGCCACCTCGCATCTCTAAGGTTTGGCTCATGGATCTGCACTAGTAGACCCAGTTACCCGGGCTCTTCTGTCCCCTGCTCCTAACACTGCAGTATAGGAAGCCCCTACAGAGCTATGCTCAATGTGCAGGTGGTATGAACTCCATGTGAGGTCCTTGCATCCAACCAATTTATCACTCCGCATGGCAAAACTGGACCAATTTCACTGCACTCGTAGCCTTCTAGGCCTTAATTTGAGCTATAGTTTGAGTGAGGTTGTCAAATATTCTCTAAGGTGAAACAGTCAAGGTACTTTTTTTTTTTTTTTTTTTTTTTTAAATAAAACATGAAAAAAAATTCCATGTTTGATTCAGTACAGAAGAGGAATATAGGAAGGTATTTCTAGCCTGCAATATTTTACACCACCTCGTGCAAAAATAACACGTCTTTAATTTTGGTGGCTGGCATGGCCTTATACATTGACAGGAATTTTAAAAGTAAAAATGGAATCCACGCTATCAGATTTGTGTTTAGATCATAATATTTAACAGGTTTCAAGATAACATTTGTTAAATTTTCCAGTTTGAGTTATTCATCAGTTCTAAGAGTTTTTTCCTGTGCTGAAACTTACTGTTTTCTGAGCCCAGCTGCAAGGACCATGGCACTGTGATGATTAAAGCGTTTTATAATGGCAGCATTGCTACTCTCCTTTAAGGACTTTGAGGAGTTTGATGTGGATGGCACAGAGGAAACACCATAACCCTGCAAGTAAAGTAATTAACAGTTTGTTAGGTTATTCCAAACTAAATGCAGCATGGGGCATGGGTCACTTGCAGGTTTAAAGTAATGTAAATGATGAATTCTCTGTAACTTGAAGTCTTTAAGCCACGATTTGAGGTCTTCAGTAACTCAACAAGAGGTTAGAGGTCTATTATAGGAGAGGATGGGTGAGATTCTGTGGTCTGCAATGTGCAGGAGATCATACTAGATGTTCATGTTGGTCCCTTCTGTCCTTCAAGTCTAAAAAAGTGAGACTATTTCCTATTTTCCATTAGATCAGACATGTAGCAGTGATTCTGCATTTCCCATTTTCTGGGCTTTACTGAATGAACATCATTGCAGTGGGGTCTAGAGGACTATACATAGTATTGGGAGTCCTCAGGGTCCTAATCCTGGCTCTACTGTTTACGTGCAGCGTGACCTCTTCACCTCTGCCTCAGTTTCCCCATTTGTACACTGGGGATAGTTCTTCTCAACCTCAGAGGGACGTTGAGAGGATTAATGTTTGTTTTGCACTTTGAACATGTAAACCTATGTATAAATGTGAATTCTTTATTTTCAAACTGTTAGCTGCAATTACCAAATTCTTACAGAAGTTTATAGAAATCCAGCAGGCCAAGGACTATTACATTTTCAGTAGTAAACAAATAAATAGGAATGTCATTCACCAGATCTGTCATCTTGTTTTAAATTTTATTAAGTTCTTGGGAATACAGCTTATATCCCTGTAAAACAATATCAAGTTGTACTAATTTGAACTCTTGATTCTAGCTATTAATTCCTTCAGTTCTACCCATTAAGTCAATGGTATCTTTGGAGCTATCAAACATGTCTTATGCTGTGTGTGGTGCAAACTATTTGGTATTTAATATTTTAAATTGCTATGAAGAAATGTCTATAGTTTTAACTTTATTTTAAGTAAATACGTTTGACCAAAAATGTGGTAACTTTTATATTTATCTTCACTTTGAACCAGGGCTTTGGAGCTGTGCTCCAGCTCTGCTTCAGCTCCAGGTAAAAACATGCAGCTCCACTGTTCTGGAACTGCTCCGCTTCAAAGCCCTGCTTTGAACTCAATCTTCTGTAGTGTAGGATTCCTGTTTACCAATGCCGGGTAGCCCCTAAATGGTAAGGATTAAATAATGGGATGTCTATTTTAAAATGAAAAAGCTGTACCAGAATGCTTCTAGAAGCAAAGTCAGATTTTATACCAGTGTGCTTAGAAAGCCAGCTGACGTAATGCAGCGCCATAGAATAAAGAAAAGCTGCATAGCACACAGACTGAGAATACAAGTGCTGATTCTCCATCCACCTACTCCAATGTATAGCAGAAGTAACTCTGTGTAGTTACACTGGTGTAGAACTGATGTGATTAGAATCAGACCCAGAACATCACCACAAAGAGGAGAAATTCTGTGATAAATTAGCATTGGGCACCATAAGTTATTCAGCAGAAAGTTGTATTTTAGTATTGTTTGTGGTCCTTTTTTAAGCTGATAAGGTGATCCAGTTTCAAAATGTAGGAACTTTTACTTTTTTTTGGTTTAAAGTCTCTGTACTTGCCTCATCTAACGATTTATCCTCCAAGGCAGTTAAATCTAGCAGTGGATTTTTCACCCCTTGAGATACCATTGTTTTTAACCCTAAGAGAAGAAAAAAAAATAAATGTTTTCTTGTAAAGTAGTATCTAAACGAGAATATCTGTCAACACTCAGGGTTGATAAAGCGTAACCCTCAAAGTTATCTGGACTTCAGTACCTTGACATGATTCCATAATTTTCTTAAACATACAGTACTAAATTACTATTAGACACCAATATATATGCAGGAAATTTATTTCTAAAACAGCATTAGTGGTTGCTGAGCTTGAATTTGTAGTTTACACTTTAAACAACCAACATGTAAGATATCTGATGCATTTTGGATTATATAGGTTTGCAGTAACCAGTGAACTTAACATTACAGGTGTCAAAAAACCAAGGCTGTATCTCTTTTAGAACACAGGTATTTCTACAAAGTACAATAATTTTTTTAAAATCCTTTGAATATGTTCCATGGCTGGGAGAAAGGGTAGCGTCAGAAGGTTTTGCATGTGTCCAAGTGCTATTATGTGCACTAACTTTCAGCCCTTTACGGCATCTATCATTAAAATCAGTCTTTTACTCTGTATTTTTGAAAATTATTGCAGGAATTATTCTAACTCGTTCCAGATACTTTCCCCCCCACAGTTCCAAACATTTTCTAGTAATTCATCAATGGTTAACCTTTCTATGGATCACTTTACCCATCTGAGGATGATGTATGGCTTTTGTTTGCTTTGGGACTGTCAGATGAAGGACACTGTCAGAATGAAAAGCATTCAATATTTATTAGTATATTAAAGGATCTAGTCTTCTCTCCATGTATTTGTGTGTCATTTATGGATTATACACATGCATCAAGAGAAGATAACATTTTCAGAATATAACTTTGAAGTCTTTCACCTCTAGATCATTGTTTCAAATATGGCCCAGAAGTGTGATGGTCAATAAAAAGAAGAACGTATTCAAGTGGCCTGTGAAAGAAACCAATCTTTATCCACTTTCTAGAGAACTGATTTATCACAAAACCCATATCTGTTGCGAGTCTCAGAGACACCACAGAATAAATAGTCATGTGAACAAAAACTATGCCGACCCTGTCAGAGGTATGGTTAAGGCCCCTTGACTGTACATTATGAGGAAGCTTTCACTGACATTATCTATGCTGCATGAGTTGTGCATAAAAGGAGTTTCTAGTGCCGGCATCTTAAGCACTAATTTGTTTCTAAGCATTTTAACATGGGACCTGAAATGTCTTCCATAATCAGATACTGTAAATATATAAACATTCAGCCTGATCAACACTGTCTAAAGATTACATCATAGGTCTTGGCTCCTGACATCTTCCAGCATTTATCAAATAACAGGACAAATATATTACTTTTAAAAATGAGAATGTTGGTTTTATCTGATTAATGTGGCTTTCAAAAACGTAGCTTTATTTTTTTAATTAATTTTGAATTTTCACTATACTGTGCCTAACACCACAATCACCTATTGCAGAGAAAGAAAAGCTTACCTTTTTCATCCATTTTGGCACATTCAGCAAAGAGGTCTTTTGAGCCTGTATTCAGCCTATCTCGATGGAAGTAGTGAGACTGGAAAAATCGTGTCCAGAATTCTTTTTCTGTCATATTATGTGGAACATTTTCTGCATATTTCACTTTTACTGCAAAAAAACCAAAGTGCTTATAAGCTATTTTTCAATTCAAGATACTGTTTTACCTGTCAGTGTGTAATGGAAAATGACCAAAGCTTATCTTGAATAGGCATAAACCCACACAACTTACTAAAAAGATAAGGAGTTTGGATTTTAAAAAGATGGCAATTTATGCAACAAGTACGAGTTCTGTTATGCCCAACAATGCTTATAATGTATTGGAAACAAACACCAATAGCATATAAACTTTGAAAATGGTATAGCTGGCCGAAGTCTAGTAATCTAAGAGGAATCCTTCCCTGTTGTTCCCAAGATGGACTGGTTCTTTTTCATCCAGGACTGATCAAACTAATGTCAGTATCAGGGTCCAAACTAGCATTTGTAAATCAGATAATTTACTAACAATCTCTCAGAAAATTTTAGAGTAGTTTAAAATAAATCCTTCAAATGGAGAGTGACACTTGAGCATGAACATTTACTCATGTCTTAAAGGCAAAGCAAACAATTATTCAGGAGTCTCTCTGCAGTCTCAAGCCTTAAAATTAGGGCTGTCAAGTGATTAAAAAATAATCGTAATTGCATGATTAAAAATATTAATTGCATGATTAATCGCACTCTTAAACAATACAATACTGTTTAAATAGTTTTGGATATTTTCAAATATATTGATTTCAATTACAACACAGAATACAAAGTGTACAGTGCTCACTTCATATTTATTACAAATATTTACACTGCAAAAAACAAAAGTAATAGTATTTTTCAATTCACCTAATACAAGTACTGTAATGCAATCTCTATCATGGACACTGAACGTATAAATGTAGAATTACACCTCTACCCCGCTATAACGCGACCCGATATAACATGGGTTCGCATATGGCACGATAGCAGCGGGGCTCCGGCAGCACTTTAAAGGGTCCGGTGCTCCGGCTGCTGTGGGGAGCCCCAGGCCCTTTAAGTCACCATTGGAGCCCTGCCGCTGCTACCCCGGGGCTGCGGCAGCGGGGCTCCACCGGTGATTTAAAGGGCCTGGGGCTCCCCACAGCCTGAGCCCCGGGCTCTTTAAATCGCTGCTGCAGCCCTGCCACCGCTACCCCGATATAACGGCATTTCATGTATAACACGGTAGGGATTTTTGGCTCCCCACGACCGCGTTATATTGGGGTAGAGGTATACGTACAAAAAACAAACAAACCCTGCATTCAAAAATAAAACAAAGTCCACTCAGTTCTATTTCCTGTTCAGCCAATTGCTCAGACAAACAAGTTTGTTTACATTTGTAGGAGATAATGCTGCCCACTTCTTGTTTACAATATCACCTGAAAGTGAGAACAGGTGTTCGCATGGTATTGTTGTAGCCGGCATTGCAAGATATTTATGTGCCAGATGCACTAAAGATTCATATGTCTCTTCATGCTTCAACCACCATTCCAGAGGACATGCATCCATGCTGATAACGGGTTGGGCTCGATAACCATCCAAAACAGTACGGACCAATGCATGTTCATTTTCATCATCTGAGTCAGATGCCACCAGCAGAAGGTTGATTTTCTCTTTTGGTGGTTCAGGTTCTGTAATTTTTGCATTGAAGCGTTGCTCTTTTAAGACTTCTGAAAGCATGCTCTACACCTCATCTATCTCAGATTTTGGATGACACTTCAGATTCTTAAACCTTGGGTTGAGCGCTGTGGTTATCTTTAGAAATCTCACATTGGTACCTTCTTTGAGTTTTGTCATATCTGCAGTGAAAGTGTTCTTCAAACAAACAGCTTGTGCTGCGTCATCATCAGAGATTGCAATAACAGGAAATATATGGCAGAATGCACGTAAAACAGAATAGGAGGCATAATTCTCCCGCAAGAAGTTCAGCCACAAATTTATTTAACGCATTATTTTTTTAATGAGCATCATCAGCATGGAAGCATGTCCTCTGGAATGGTGGCCAAAGCATGAAGGCACATATGAACGTTTAGTGTATCGGGCACGTAAATACCTTGCAATGCTGGCTACAGAAGTGTCATGTGAATGCCTGTTCTCACTTTCTGGTGACATTGTAAATAAGAAGTAGGCAGCATTATCTCCTGTAAATGTAAACAAACTTGTTTGTTTTAGCAATTTGCTGAACAAGAAATAGGACTGAGTGGACTTGTAGGCTCTACAGTTATACATTTTGCTTTTGAGTGCAGGTATGTAACCAGAAAATCTACATTTGTAAGTTCAGCTTTCACAATAAAGAGATTGTACTACAGTACTTGTACGAAGTGAATTGAAAAATACTATCTTTTGTTTGCCATTTTTACAGCGCCAATATTTGTAATAAAAACAAAGTGAGCACTCTCTACTTTGTATTGGGTGTTGTAATTAAAATCAATATATTTGAAAATGTAGAAAAACATTCAAAAATATTTAATAAATTTCAATTGGTTTTCTATTATTTAACAGTGTGATTAAAATTGCGATTAACTGTGATTATTTTTAATCATGATTGATTTGAGTTAATTGCATGAAATGTCGATTAATCAACAGCCCTACTTAAAATATTCCCAGAACCCACCAAAAAAACCACTGAAGTAAGGAAGTAAGACCACATAAGCAGTGCAGAAGAGAGTATGAGGGAATGCGCAGAAGCCCTGCACGTTTTACCAACAGAAACAAGTGTAGGACTAACCCTCTAGTCTTCCAATGATAATACATAATAAAATCAACTTAGAGTGCTTTGTATCACATATGTATTGATTTTTCTGCCTACCTGCAGGATATGTCCTGAATATGGATTCAATAATATCTGAAGTTAAGTTATACCTCAGACCATTGCAGCCATCTGTTTGAGGACGAACATCAGCCTAAGGGAACAACATAATATTGTCATAAACTGGGTAAAACCTTGTTATGTGTTGAGTTAAAACCTTGTTAAAACTGATATGTGAACCCACATTTATGATAGCTGTAAGAGAGAATTAATCTATATAAACAAAAATAGAAGTAGCAGAGTGGATTGTTTTGGTTTTTTTTTAAGCCACAGTACAAAATGAAGAGCAGCTTTGATTGTCTCTTAAGGACACTAATTTATTTGCTCACAGCAAATGTCTTTCACTGCAAAATTGTCTTTTCAGGTGGGAAGAATGATTTATCAATAAATATTAAAAGGACTGAATACACAACATTTCTTGGCTAATCTTTTCTCAAGAGGAGGGTGAATGATAGCCTACGAATACCTGAAGGTAAAGAAAAAGGGCAGAGGAAGTATCATACAAGGAGTAAGAGAATGAAATTGAAGGGGAAAATCTTTCAGATGGAGGTATAGCAGAATATGGAAGTGTAACAGGAAATAGAGGAAACCTCCTTTCTCATGACTTTTATAAATAGACCAGACAGAACACTTTAGGGTATATGCGGAGAAAAATCCTGCACAGACAAGGAGACTGGCTTAACTTCTGAGACTATGGAAAGATAATGAATACTCCTGTTTAGAAGCGGGGAATTTCAATTTTACTTCATCCACATTTTACAGAGAAAGTCTAGCTAAGAAATAAATGTTTTTATTTTAAAATCCATCCTATGTTTTGTAGGTCAAACGTACCAGAAAAGCTGCAGAGATGCCCACATCCTGCTTACTAGGTGCCACAGAATTATCCACAGCGTTCAAGCTTAAACGGTTGGCCCAGAATTCTTCGGCACTAATTACTTGGCTCACAACAAGGTCTTTATAAAGCTGAAACAAAACAGGATCTTCTTGCAGCATTCTAGTAAAAGAATGTATTGAATAAAATTGAAACATTCCACACTAATTCAGCAGGATTTCCATGTCAATAAGTCATATGGGTTCTTGAAGGGAACAGATCATAGTGAGGTAAGAAAAACACAGCATTCTCAAATAAGTTATAATTAGTTGTACAAGTGAGATATTGAGGCCAGTACTGCTATTCATATTGGCCAAAGGGGAGAGACTAAGGGTTTGTCTGCATGGGGACACTCAAGGAAGTGAAGAAAAATCAACTGAAGGTGTGAAGTTCACAAGCATTAGTTTAAAAGGCATTAAACCCCTGTGTGGTCACTCATTCAGAAGTAAAATGGCCGTAGTTTGCTGTAGCTTAATCCTCACTTAAGAAGAGTCCACTCAGGTTTAATGTGCTATAATTCATGCACTTTAATTTCATACCTTTAGTTGATTCATCTTAACTTTTGTGAGTGTCCTTGTGTAGACAAGCCCTAAACAGAAACAAAGCTGCTGGACAAGGGATAGTTTTAATGGGGAAAAATGGTGATCCCTAGAAAGAAGTTAATACAAGATGGTGGCCACAAAAAGAAAAAAATTACTTGTCTTATAGTAACTGGAGTTTGAAAGCTATTGTCAATCTACAGTCACTCCTGGTGCCCACGTGGTTGAGATTGGAGTCTGTCTTTTGGCCAGCACTATCCAGTGGGGATGCACATGCACCCTGAGTGTCCTCATGCTCCTGTTCCAAGGATATAAAGGGCAGAGCATGCTCAACTGCCACTGTTTCTTTCACCATCACAGAATCCAGACATTCTAGGACTCCATAGTAGCAGGGAAGAAGGATGGGTCACGGAATATACACGGAAAACACATTTCAAAGAACTTTTTTTTTCCTTAAGTGGTTGTAGATATATATTCCATTCTTGGTGACTCACAAGCAATAACCTGATGCAAGTAGGTAGGTGCCTGGAGTTTATGTAAAGATTGCAGCACAGCATCAGACCTCAATGCTTCTACCAGGGAACAAGTTTACTAAAGTATGGATTGAACCACAAATAACTTCTTTTCAGGTGTCTGAAATTGGCATGCTTTGCCAGGAAGCTGTTGGGTATCTAAACTAGCTAATTTGTAACAAATCTTAATATAGACTGATACACACATGGATAGCCTCTGGGCTGGTGTTGCTCAACCTTTCATCCTCTCAGCAAATGCTGTAAATTGATTCAGAGAGGTCCTGAAGGATTTAGTCCTTTGCAAATAAATGGATAGATTTCTGTAAATAATTTAAGGTGTGCAGCCTAACCTCCCCCTGATTATTATGCGACTTAGGGAAGAATATTGGTAAGCGAATCATTTGGTCAAGAACATGCGATGGAGTGTAAGTAATACCTTATCTCTAAGAAATATGTATAGGGAGGTCCTGTCTTAAGAGCCTGTATTGCCCCAACTCTAATTAGCTGATGTAACTGCTACTAAAAAGGATGTTTTCATAGCTAAGTCAAGCAAGGGGCTAAGGGTTCAAATGGGAGGAGGGGGAAGAGCATTAAGTATGCCACAACCACATTAAGGTCCTATGGACTCAGAGGTTTCCTTACTGATGGAAAAACATATAAAAGGCCTTTAAGGAATTTCACCACAAGGAGGTGGGGAAAAAACTGTAGTATTCAATAGCGGGTGGGGAAGGTGTAATAAGCAAAAGGGGCTACAAGGTGCACTCTAACAGAGCTAATCAACAGTTACAAACTCTTTAGACCAAGCAAGCAATTCAAAACAGGAGGGGGCTGGTAGTCAATAGGCTGTAATTCACATTGTTCACAGCAAATCCTGGATCTTTTCCATTTAGCAGCGTAAATTAGTGTGGCACAAGAAGGAAAGATATTGATCCAGTAGACTGATCAGAGCGACTCACAACCAAACCATTGAAATAATCATTTAGATATGGACAGAGAATGGGATGAAGTCATAGCCAAGGCAGAAGAGCTCCTTCTTTGAAAATGCTGCCTTGTTCTTTGAAGCTTTTGAGGCTCTCTGGTGAAAGAAGGTACCAGATGATGATCTCTGTTTGGCATAAGTATGAGGTCTTCCCTATTTTGTCCAGAGGGGAGCCTGCCGTGCCTGAATTAGACCAATCTATGCACCCAGCCTCCAACAAAAAAAATGTAAGATGCACCTCTCAAATCTTTAAAGTCTTTGGGCATAATTAACTTAACTTGAGGGGGTTGATTGGACTAATGGGATCAGGTGATAGTAAGCTGAACATCTGGGCCTCACAAAAAGGCTTGAGAGAGAACAGTTGGAGAGGAAGCTGTGCCAGAGGCCACAGACAGCAAGAAACTCTTGGAGGGATAAGGACCCACAGGGAGCAAGTTAAGCTCCTATGGGAGGCCTTGAGCTATGAGTCTGCAAGAAGCAGGGAGGTCCTTGGAATGAGACACACTGGGGGGGAACCCTACTATGAAAATGGCTCCAGGAAAAGCAGCCTAAAAATCAGTGCTGTATTACAGCCACAGGGAAGGATTTCAAGTAGGGCTGTCAATTAATTACAGTTAATAATTGTGACTAACTGAAAACTAAACTAACCTATTAATATTTTTAACAGTATTAATTGCATACCTCTGGGAGGGGAAGGAGGCATTGGCTGTGGACAGACCCTACAGTGCCTGGCCAGGTACAGTAACCCAATCTGTCTCCGGAGGACAGGAAGAGGAGAGAAGAGGAAGTGGCTCCCATCCCAGCTCCGGTAGAGAGGAAAGGATCCTGACCCCGCTGTGCTCCACTGCCCCCAGCCAGACCCTCGCTCTGGGGACCGACCTCCCCCCACACCCTATTGTCCTTGGCTGGCTCCTTGCTCTGGGGACTACTCCCTCTGTGTTCCATTGCCCCGGACTGGCCCCTCGCTCTGGGGGTACCCCATAGAGAACAAAGGCCTGGTGAGCTCAGCCTCCCTGCACCAGTCTCTACAGCACTTGTATGACGTGAATTGCAATACTATTTCTTTTGTTTATCTTTCTTGCAGTGCAAATATTTGTAATAAAAAATAAAGTGAGCACTGTACACTGTGTTGTAATTTAAATCAATATTTGAAAATGGACAAAACGTCCTAACATATTAAATAGAATACCATTTATTTAAACAGTGCAGTCAAAACTCTGATTAATTTCAATTATTTTGTTTAATTGCTTGACAGCCCTAATTTAAAGGTGGCCCAGAAGGGGCTGAGAACAGAATGTAGGAAGTGGGCTGAAGAGTAACCCAAAAGGGACAGAAGAATTGTTAGTCTGACCTTCTGGTTGGGCCTTTGCGATCCAAGGGAGAGACTGAACTTTAAGTGTGACCAGGCCGTAGCGCCTGGTTACTTGAAGATGACAGCCACTGAAGAACAGATCAGCCAACAAAAGGAAGTGCGGGACTGGAAGAAACCCTGCGATGATGTGTATTGACATGAGGAGGAGCTCTGACAGCAACTTTCACCCAACGACAGACTTGCACAGTGAGTGTTTGTCAGAGATATGAGCCTTTCCAACACAAAAAGGAATCCGGGATGCTCACTGTTAGCTGGAATTGCTGCCTGGCAAAAGGGACAATACCTAAAGCCATGTAATTTTAATCCTCAGTACTGACAAGAGCATCCTGATCAGAGGTTTGGGGGGAGGGAAGGAATCAAAATAAGGAAGGTAAAAATTTCCAAACTAATTAAGTAACTATCCTAGGACTAATTATATCTAGAGAGAGACTATGAAAAAGGTAGCATTGAGACCTGGACCCTGAGGAGCTCCATTTTGCAGTTACGGATGGTGAGAAGAAACTAAACGGCAGGGGGACCCACTCTGCCCTTCATGTCCTCGATACAAGGACACTCAATGTGTAAGTGTAGCCCCAAAGAACAATGCTGGCCAAAAAAGACTCCAGTCCAAGCACACACTCAGCAAGCAGGTAGATAAGATATAGACAAGAACTCAAATAGCCTATGTTTTGTTTTTTTGTAGGCAGTGTATTTATTGAACTTAACATATTATGTCAAGACAGTTAAAGAAGAATTTCTTATTCATATTCTCACATTACCTATCAGAAATTCCAATCTAGAAATACTATAGAAGTAAACAGAAATCAGAGTTTGAGAAGGTTATTTAGAAATGAGTAGTTTAAAAAAAAAAGCCTAATTACTAATGACATGGCAAATTCTAGCCTATAAACCCTCCATCATGTGCTTTCTAAATGGATACCATGAGGAAAAATTCAAATAAGTTTTTTTTTAAACACAAAACTGGAGAGTGTTTTCCAATACTTCAAAACTATACAACAGTTCTTACTCTTTAAAAATACTGTAATATTTAATGAACTGTGCAGTCAAGCCTTATTTGCCACCCTGCTGAACACAAGTCTATTTAGAAAAATGGTATAGCCATGTTCAATTTAGGAAGGAAACTGATTGGATAGAAAAAGTATTTGTAGTCCAGGGTTGGGGAGGAAATGAATAGATTCCAATGCATCATTTATCTTGCTCTGTTTGTCTGCTGGAAGGAAGTAATTTCTAGTCTCTCTCTCTGAAATCCATTGATCCTTATGAGGTAACAGGTTAGTCACAAAGCTTTTAACAAAATAAATGGCTTGCTTACGTAAGTCCTGTAACATGAAAACATGCTCAGAGGAATTTCACCAGAATCTAAAGCCACCGGATATTTACTGAAGTAGAACACAACAAGCACTCTTGTGCTACAGCAATATAGCTCAAGAACTGTTCACAAGTCACAAGAAACATTTATGTTGTAATTAGAGAGGGAGAAATGACAGATTCCTTTCTGAAGATCTTCTCCTTCTCCCCTGCCACTTTACCTGTTCTTTTCCTCAAGTTCTTTATTTGCTTTCTTCTTGAATTTGGGTAACAGTTGCTGAAGAAGGTCCTTCACTGCATCTCGCTCCTTCACTGCTGTGCTTTCATTAGAGAAGTGGAAGTTGGTTGTGTCCCCTGCATGCAGTACCAGCTGTAGTTGAATTTTAGCCTTTCCTTCAGGACTGATTTTCTGGCCTAGAAAATATAAAGAACAGCAATTAGTGATAGAAGTACATTTACATAACAAACTCTCTCCCCAAAGCATTTATATGCTGTTGTCTGCATCATCCCATTAAATCCTGATATCCCACACTGGTGGCATTATAGCACATTTCTTCCAGCCCTGGAAGTGAAGCATGCAGCTGCCTTTACAGGTTAGCTTTAAAAGCTGCATCTCACTTTCCCCACTGCAACCAAAGACATTCTGAGAGGCCCAGATCCTGAGCTGCAGCAGAGTACTCCTTGGCCACCTTTATGTTCCACCTTTGCCAGTTTTCTAGCAAAACTCAGAGCAGCCCTCAGGTCCCTCCAAGTTGCAGGGCCTAGCAATGGCCCCAAGGCGCTGCTTCGAGCAGATGGAGATCACTAAGGCATATGGATGTCTGAGCCCTTCCTCTTTTCCCATAGCCACTGAGAAAAAGTAGATATAGGATCAACTATGGGAGATCTACACTGCCCATGGTGCATATCTACCTGCTTCTACATGGAGGCATTGTCCTATTTGCACTGCTTCCCTAAAGCCAGCATAAGCTGCCCTACCACACCTCAAGATCTGAGCCCACAAACAATAAAGGGAGCATCTTTCAGCTTCCTGTGATTCTGGCTATGCCTACAGATGTAAAGACTGGAATTTGAGAGAATGTTACTCTATTTACTCAATGTCTACAAGAACTGATACCTCCCCCTCCAATCTTCTAAACTACAATATGTAAATGCTATGATAGGCTCAATAGCTGGAGAGGATAATATCTTCACACTACTAGTCATAAAATAGGTGAACAGACTTTCTAAATGGTTATTAAGCAGATATCTGTTAGAGAGCACTGAATTCTAGAGTTTTGACTCAGCATTAACAGCCACACAACTTTTAAAAATGTTGTAACAATCCTATATGAATTTAGATAGCATATGTTCTAGGGCTACAGACAGAAAAAGATATATGCAATTTGCAAGGGTGTGTGTTTTTAGTATTGAGTATGGACAGAAAGCACTAATCTGATGCAGGCACAGCACTAGCAGGCACTATGGAAACTCAGTTTTCACTTACAGCACACTACTGTTTCGGCTGTGGGTGTTTATTGAACAATATTACTAGTCAAGCCAAAGTGTCAAGTAATTTTGGAGGACACGGATGATATGAATGAACTTATTTTCAGCAGTGACCCCACAGTATATCAGATTTTAATCTAGATTTCCAAAAATAAGAGGCTAGTATAATAAACCATCACACCACATAACTCTACTAAACTTTAATCAATTTACACCTAACTGTGAGCTGGGTTTTTATAGAATAAACTGTCACAGAGCTAGATGCAAATCCTAATCAGCCGAAAATAGGTTAGGTCAGGGGTTGGCAACCTTTCAGAAGTGGTGTGCCAAGTCTTCATTTATTCACTCTAATTTAAGGTTTCGCATGCAGTAATACATTTAAATGTTTTTAGAAGGTTTCTTTCTATAAGTCTATAATATATAACTGAATTATTGTTGTATATAAAGTACACAAGGTTTTTAAAATGTTTAAGAAACTTCATTTAAAATTAAATTAAAATGCAGAGACCCCTGGACCGGTGGCCAGGACCTGGGCAGTGTGAGTGCCACTGAAAATCAGCTTGGATGCTGCCTTTACCCCTGGCTTAGGTAGTTCCCTCTTAGACCCCATAAATCCTGTATCCTCCCAAAAAAGATATGGCCTAGGTGATTTTCCATTAGACTACAGTACATATTTCTGCTTCCAAGCTATTGCAGAGATTGCTAGCAAATTGGGAAAATGAAAGAAATATTTAAGAAATATGGGATCTATATTAAAAACACCTGAAAAACTTTTGAATTGCAGAATCTTTCATGCCTGCAATTTACTTCTGGATCCACTCATGTTTGTCAGAAAGAATCATCTAATGAAATTCCCAAATTGGCCAAATACATGTAAAAAATATTTGAATCTTATTTAAATATTTACTAAGAATTTGCATACAAGAGCAATAGGAAGAGCTTTCACTTACATTTTATATCTGCATACATATGGCTGACTGTGAATCGATCTTTGCCTTCAGGTGCCCATGCTATCCTTTCAGCCATAAGGTAGAGAGCCCCATCCTGTTTCTTTTGACGTACCTTCTTTACTATCAGTAACACTTCCTCAGATGATGTTGCCATGATGGCTATAAGGTGCTATTAAAATCACATGGTACAGTTAGTTAATTCAATAGCAATTAGTACAGTATTTCCATTGACAGATTTTTTCCAGTATTCCAACTTGTTTCAATGCATCAAAACTTGCATTTGCACTTCCATACTCATTCTGTAAACTAACAGCAGCATACAGTCATTGTCCAAGCCTTATCAGACAAACACTCTGAGCTCCACTTTATACATGCAATCAAACTTTTTCAGATTAAATAAAATAGTCACATACAGATATAACAATCCACAGCCATATTATACTTAGATGTCTTTTCCAATCTGCCTTGTGCTCCAGCTACACCTACATATCATTTTGTTCCTATATTTTCTATTTCTCTTTTATGTTTCTTTACCCGTTTGTCAAGTTGTGAAGAGTGCTTATACCTCAGAGAGCATCTCTGGTGGCATTTCATAGTGCTTTCCTTTTGTGATAGGAACTTTATATGTTAAAACTACTTGGAAGGGGAGAGGGACGAAAGTATTGTAGACTTACAGGTTCTTGCAACCGTACCTCCCAAGTAAAAAGACGAACTAGTTACTTTCCCCTTCCTTCAGCACGATCCACTGATTACCATGAAAGACTTGAACGAGACTTCAGACACAATCATAATTTTAACTGGCCTATTTATTTTGTTCCAAAAATACTCAGGATCTAAATCTTGCATCCACAGAAAGAATGAAAGTGTGTCATTGACATCAATAAGCCCTTCTGTAATTGGGAAGAAGGATAACGGGAGTGCCAATTTCTTTTTTCCTTTATAGTTTTCCCAATCTTAAATTTCTCAAGAGAACAGATAAATAGCAACATACAAACTTTACTATATTCCATCACTACAAATTTCATTCCTATCAGAATGACATGAAGTTTCCTTCTGTACTATATCCTTTAAATATTTTATTCCCACCCTACTCCTGCAGTTTTTTATTTGCAATGTACTTTACTGCCCCCTCCTCACTTTGCTACTAGTGTATTAAGTAGTTTTAGAAATCCTTTCAATACTTTGAATATTCACATTTACATTTTTTTATATTTTAAATGCCAAGATCTATGATACTTTAAAAGAACATCTGTACCATATTTTTACCACGTATTAAGAATGGGGATCAGAAATCAATATACATATCCATTTATACTTACTTATGGATATGCTTTTTACCTGGATTTTAAATATTATACAACTTTGAAAATAAAAATCTGATTGTTTTAAACTTGAACATCTTTATGGATAATTCACTCTGCTCAGTGAAAATCTTACAAGCTGAGCAATGAGACAAGTGTATTAAGTACCATATTTATGAGAGAAGATGTTTAGTAGTAAGATGTATTTGCACTTAGGTTTTGATCCAGAACCAAATCAACAGGTTTGATATTGACTTTAATGTTGCCGTATTGGGCGCGTATATGATTTCTGCCTGTTTGTGACAAAACTGTGGTAATCACTAGAATACTTGGTAAAATATCAGCTGTTACTGGTTTTTCTAACAAAGACTTAATGTTTCTGGCACAGTACTTTGCAGTATGCAGCTTCTGAATTCATAATATCCCACAAGTGGCTTGTTCCATTGTCTTGGAAACTGAATGCACTACTTCAGTGTTTTTCTGTTCTTTTTTGGTCATTGCTGCTACTTTTGCTTTTATGCCTCTGTTATAACTGCACTTTAAAGACATAACTGTCTGCAAACTACTCACAAGTAGCAAACATTATCGAAGATCGGGGGGTGGGGGGGAACGGGAGAAGAAAACCCAGAGTCCTTTTTAAACAGTGCATTAAGAATCAAAATATTTCACTAATCAGGGTTTTAAAAAAATACTGTACGCCTACTATCTAACAAGACAAAATGGCTCCACCAGTTCGGTTCTGAGGCAATACTAAAACAGAAATCCAACAGCTTCTTCTCTAATTGCTGGTGGGAGGGCTCTTTTTTGTATTTTCTCTAGATAAGTGTTTATTGAATTGAATGAAGAAGACACTTTGTCTTCTCCATCATTTAATGCTTTCTAGCTGCTGTGAGGGAGGAAAAGTTCCCCAATACTTTATCCAACCTCCATTTTTGGAGGTGCATTTTCTATTAAATGTCTGCAGCAGTACTGTGAAAAGTGACATGATTCATGAGAGTGTCACTACTGTTCCCAGGAGTCTGAACTACAGTTGTCAAACTGACAAGTTTTGTTAATTTTAATCTGCTGCTTCTTAGCAAAACTATAAATTAGCAGCAAAGGCATTAGAGTTGTCTAGTTGAAACTCAGGAAGATGGCTCTTTGTCAGTGTACACTTGTTTCAAATTTGAAAGATTACCTTTGCAACCATGAAGGCTAGAAACCCAGTTTTATTTAAAAGTTTAAATTCTGCAGAAATTGATGGCTTAGTCACCCCCACTCAAGACTGGTAAATGGATTTTACATGCCATGTACTAAACAATATGAAAATACAACTTGTTAGATACAGGTTTTTTGCTATCGCTGACAGTAATTTATCTATGAAACATGAGGTTATGTTGTTGAACATCTGCGTTCTGCAACAGGGCCTTTGAAATAACGAAATAGGTAAATTTTCCAAAGCGCATGTAGCTAAATCAGTGATTCCAACTTGTGGGTAGAACTCCGTGGAGGAGGCACAAAACTTCTCCTGGGACTGAAACTTTCAGCTGTACATGACTGCTGACACCACTCATCCTGTAGCATAAGTGGTGGGTTAAAAAAACAAAGGAAGACTGAACTACAAAGGTCGTTTATTTCCCAGCCCATTTCTGAATATACCCCTTGAAACTGGGGCAGGAGGCGTAAATGCAGGCTGTAAAGAGCCCAGCAAAGATTGGAGAGCAGTAGTGGGGAAAAAGATCTTCAACATACCCATTTCCATTTCCCTACTTGGTGGATGAAGTCAGGCAGCAGAGACTAGCTAACAGCTACTTTTAAGCCACCTGCCTGGTGTCTTTGTTTCTCTTTAATTAGCTCTCCCCTACCATTCCTGTTCTCTGCTCCTTGTAGAGTAGTCAAGTAACATAGTGGCACCAGGGATCTGACTCATTCCTCTCACACATGGATTGCTTTGGCAAGTGGGGTTTGGACAGAGAAGAGATGCCACTAGTATCCCTGTTAATAGTCCTGATCTGTCTGAGACAAAAATGAGTTTTGGAATTGTATATATAGGCCTATGGGCTGTAATCTCCAGCTAAATTTTCCAATATCAAACCTCTGAATCTTGAAGTTTCATTTCAGCTACAGTTTCAATGTCACAAGTGAAAGGAATACTGTAGTTTTCTGCCTTATTTGGTATTTCTCACTATCTTCGATTTTATGGAAAGATAGCAATGCTGAATGATGGACAACTACTGGTGACATTTCCATCTCTCCCCTTCCTTAACCTTTTGTTCCAGAACTTCATCTTATCCCTCCCTTTCCCAAGTTTAAGTGTCTCATGTATACACCAAACAGAAAAAGATCACCCAATCTGTTGATGCCATCTGTGCTCCTGCACAATAGTGCTTTTATCAGCACTTGCAGCATAGTGTATTGAGTGGTGAACAGGATCCACTGTGCTAGTAGCAGCAGAGCACATTGAGATGTCAGCAGACCCATGTCAGTCACAACACATGGCAACAAGGTCTAAAAGGGGATGCTGATTCTTTTAAGAAAAAAATGGGGTGGGGAGAGAGAGAGAGGAGGAAGATAAGCCTCACAAATATTTACAGACCTGTAACTTAAACCGATCCTACAAGCTCCTCCACACAAGCAGATTTTCACACCACTGGGGGCTCTGCAAAGGTTCAGAAGTCCACCTGCATAAAGCAGCTTGCATGATCAAGGTATATATTGTAGCGAAGCACATGACTATCTGAGCTGGGTTCCAACCAGATCATCACACATCAAATCCTGATCATTACACAATGGCATTTTTTATCTTTAACAAACACACGAGCAGGACCTTGGTTTTACCTCATTTGGAAGGGAACCGTCAGCAGGGCAACACTCCCTCACGTTAGGCATTGCTGGATCAGTTCCACCTCAGAGGGAGGAACATGTTCCTGACAGCACCACCACCGCACCTACAAGCTCCTGGGTCCCCTCCCACCCAGTCTGCCCTGTCATTCCCTCAACCCGGCTGCACCCCCTCCCCCACGCCGGAGCACACTGTGTGTATTAATAAATCCGCCTCTTTCCCTGTCCGCATTCCGCTCAGCGACCGGGACAGGATAAGCCGAGCTGCCCTCGCCAAGCGATGGCTGGGGAGCCCGGAGCAGCGGGGGCCGGGGGCAGTCGGAACGCCTTGTGCTCTTGGGCTGTCAACGCCGGCTCGCAGGGCTGGGTGCCTCGCTCCCCGCCAGGAGCCCGCACAGGGCCCCCAGCCCAGCACATCCCCTCCCCCGTGGGCCCCCGCCCGCGGAGCAGCCGCCGCCCCCCCCCCACGAAATTCCGCCGAGCCCCTGGACACCGTCCAGATTCCTACCGTGCGGGCGGCTGCTCAGGCCCCAGGCCGCCGCCGGGTACGGCAGCGGCGGGGTGAGGGGCGGGTGGCGCTGGGCACTAAGTCCTGTCGGCGCTGCTACTAGGGGGGTCTCGCCGCCTCCTGGTCCATGGGACAGCCAGGGAGCTGGGCAGCAAGGGCACGTGACCGGAACTAGCTAAAGTCCCGCGACGCACCGAGGGAGACCGGGTCACGTGACGGGGGGGGGACTGGTGTAGCCATGACACCTCCTGGTCACATGACAGGTTCTTCCCGCCAACATGACGCTCCAAGATCACGTGATCGCTTCTCCCTCTTCCCCCTTCCGTCGCCATGACAGTGCGCGGGAGGGGGGTGATGACGGGGTACCAGCAACGCGGCCGCCAGCGTCCGACCCCTCCCATCCCGGTCACCCGGCCGCGAAGACCGAGGAGTCCGGCTCCTTCGTTTTCGTTCTGCCAGTTAGGTCCAGTCTGTTCCGCTCCGGGGTACCGCGGCGCTGAGGGGGGGCGGGGACTTCCCTAGGCAACCGCCCGAGGGGGAGGGGTGAAAAGAGCGTAACCGTCACGTGACCTGGGGTTAGCTGTGTGCGTGTGACGCACCTTTTTGCGGGTGCGCGAGCTAACGTGTGTCAGGTGGCCTGGGAAAGGATCACGTGCCGTGGGGGCGGGGCTGGAGAAGCCGCTGACGGAGCTGGCGAGTCTGGAGTTCGGTGGGTGAGTCTCCGCGCGGGGAGCTGGGCAGGGGGCCAGGAGGCGGGTGGGGGACAGCAGTAGCAGCGCTGAGGACCGAGCAGGGTGCAGTGGGCGGGTCCCATCCGTTTCCTGCTGTTCTGTCCCCAGGTTTGACTGACGCCCAACTCCCCTGCCTTGGCAGTGCTGGCTCTCGAAGGGACTGGCGTGTTGCCCTGCAGCCTCCCCTGGGTGCCACAGCTGGCGCTCCCACGCCAGCAAACCCCAGCGGGCGAGAGCCACCCTCTGCAGACTGGCAGCCTGAAATTGGAAATAGCTTCTCTGTTTCCCGTCCTGGCGGCTATGCGTTGTTGTTGCTAGTATGAGTGGCAGCAGGGAGAATCTCCCCAAGCAGCTCCCTGTTCTGTTGCCCAAAGTGCTTGCAACCTGAGCTTAAAAGTGAACGTACAAATGGGTGAAACATACGCGCGGGGAAGAAAGTGTCCTCGGTTGACCTGAGTCTGCACACAGAGAGCGCTAGTGGCACTGTTGCTTCTAGGGAAAGCCGTGGACTGACTCTTGTATTTAGGTTCCTGTGGCAGCAATGAAGGAACATGAATGTCAGTTTCAATTACAGCTTGAGGAAACGGTGGGTGGTAGACATGAGTACTGGAGGTGTCCTCAGAGGATCTACAAAAAAAGTTGGGGAGCTCCCCACCCCTTCCTCAGAAGAGTCTGAAGGAGGGGAGGAATGGCAAAGCCCCTTCCAACAGTTGTCAAAAGCTTATGGCAGATGGGAGAAAAATTATCCTTTTCCAGGTGTGGGTGGTGTGATTTGTTCAATCTGCTACTGTATATACTAGAGTTGGATTAGAGTATTTTGTTTATTAGGCCAAATCTCCCCTAAAATGTGTGAACAGCAACAGATGTCATAGTCTGTAACCACTAGAGATGCTCTCCTCCATACCCTGGAACAGACCCAAGAATTCCAGGAGCCCCAGTGTTTCTTTGCTGTCAGCAAATATCTTTGCAACTCACTGTCAAAGTATGTGTCTTATCCTTCTAGTGGCTGGTCCTCAGTAAATAACAGTCTGTTGCTACTGCCAGTTAAGTGGTAGAAGTCTGTGCTGTGGATCTAAAAATGCCCGCCCTCCCAATGACTCTAATGACATGTAACATGTTCAGTATAAAAACTTAAGGTAAGTTATTTTTAAAAAAGCCTGTGAGGTAACTGTCATTTTTTTATTCAGTGCAAGATTTGGATGGTGGTGTGCAGGAAATAATGCATGGGACTCCAAACTGATGGATGAAGTTAAAAATATTGAATAGCTGTCCCATTCAATGCATGAATGATGGGTCCTGTGGAAACTGTTATATGTAGTTAGGGTGTATCATAGTGCACATGCACAAGGAGGCTGAGTTAAGATTGAATGGACTACCTTAATTTTGGTATTTGTTAACCTTTGAGTCTTGATATTGTAACATTCATATTTTAACAACATTTTATGTGTAATATCAATTTTAAGTGTGCCAATGCAGCGATTTACACTGGTTTAACCAGATTGATCTTCAAAATTGATTTTTAGCTAAATCAATGCAGTTTTAGTCTTTGGGCTGGGCCTAGATTGCACAGGAGACTGTAAACCCATCAGATATTTAATTTTAGGAATAACCAAATTGTAGCTTATCAGACAGACGAACATTTCTTAAATTAATTTCAATGTAAGTTCATAGACAAAACAAACTAGGGACCTACCCTTGCATTTGGATCCATGCTTGTATGGATCCAGTTGCAGGATCAAGTCTGTGGCCTGTTAGACACTCCCCCTTGTATCTTTATGAGCAGTCTTAAGTCTTTGTCTGCATTAAAAAGTGTTTCCTTGTATAGCTATTCCAGAAAATCCTCCTTGTGTAGGCAAAGTTTATACCAGCAAAAGTTTTCTTTTGCCGGTATAGCTTATACCAGTTCTCTGAACAAAATAAGCTATACTCCTATGCCTGTGTTTGCTGTCAGGCTATTTTGGGCTAGGGGTGTTTCCCTCCTCCCCCGTCTCCTAAGTGACATAGCTATGTGAGCATACTTTTAGGTGTAGACTAGGTCTTAAAGAACAAAGGAGGGGCTAGAAAGTAAATTGTAATTAATCAAAAAAGGGATTACATTCTTAAATTTAACTTCTGCAGGTACAGCTAGAAGCTGAAGTAAATAATGCATGAATGATTGAGTATTGCAAGGCTTTCTTAACTCAATGACGTCTGTGCCAATGATACCAGAATCTTACAGCCATGTATTGGCAGAACTTGAGTGTTTGGATCCATTGCTTTCTGCACTCAGGTTGGATTCTAGTCGTTTGAAGGTAAGTTTGGTTCATGCTTCGTGCATTTACTATGTTGTTGTTTCTTTTTTTTCCAGACACAGAAGTCAATATTTTTGTCATGCTACAGCATGGTGAATGACTGCAAAAAATTACTTTGATTTGTATAGCTCTAGATTAGAAGCTATTGTGCAATTTGCAGATTATGACTAGGTATTTGCTACTTAAAGCTTGGGTCCAGTTTTATTACTGTCAGCTGCACGGTCGAGAGCAGTGGCTTCTTGGAAGAACACATAAGAGCAGTGTAGAACAAACAACGATGGATTTTCTCTTGTCTATCATGAAATACATAGAAAAATCTTGCATGTTATCTTTAAAAATGTTGCTTGCCCATTCTTAAAGTCAAAATAATTTGCTATTTAATTCTGTTTTTGAGGCAAATTATGAATATAAGGTACTTTGAGACTAGATCAGTCAATTGCAGGAAAAATGCAATATTTAACCCCAAAGGCTGTAGGAGCTTGGTCACTTAATTTGAATTAAAACATTTGTATTACGATTTAAGGTTTATTTTTTGGTCATCCCCTGAAATTTGATTATTGGCTAAACTTTAAGTGGATGCTACCTTACTCCAATGGACAACTTCATAAATCAAAGTATAGAACAGTGTGCTATGCTTATTGAGTATGATGGCAGATCCATCAAAAGAAAATAACTTTTGCTCTTGTTTAAAATATGTAGTTTAACAAGGTTTAAAGCCCAAACAGCTTATGGAAGAACCTGAATTTGTCTTTTTCTGTATCCTTTATCACTAAAGATATTTGTAGGAAAACAGTCTTCAAGAGTTTGTTTGCTTTTGCTGTACACTCCCCTTTTAAAATGCACTGATTGCACTTCTCTGACAACTTGGCCTTGCTATTGCATACCGTGGGGGTGAGGGATGAACGGTAGGCATAGAATGGGTTCTTTGTCAAAGCTTTTGTTTTTAACAAATAAAGGACAAATATGAGATGTCATTGTCAGTGAAATCTACATTTACTTAAGTAGCTACAGTGTCCTGTGTCATAATTCTTTCAGTGCACATGTATAGCTGTGTCTCGGAAATGGCTGGCTCTAGGCAGTTCAGGAGGGGGATTAAACCTGATTCAAAAAGAAGGCTGGAAACAGAGGCTGTTCCTCACTCATAAGGTAAGGTTAGAATTGTGCAAAAACCTCAGGGAAGGGCAATATTTCAATTGCAGAAGTGGGGAAATGGTATCTTCATATTAAAGTCCCAGAAATGTACAGCCTATTGAATCATCCAAATAAGCTGAATTTTCTGACTTCTTGGAGTTTGACTAGAGAGGTGGTTGTTTGCAAAAATAGTACTTTGCAAAGTGGAGGGGTTTGAAGGAGGAGTAGCCTGAAACACAGTCGATGCAGTTGTTCTCCAGACTCATATCTTAACCTTCTCTCTCTGTGTTCAAAAGAAAATCTTCAAAATGGGAAGTCAGCATAACCAGTTTGGAGTGTCTATCTAAATTTACAGCAAACCCGAAACAATAACTGGCTGTGAATTACCTCAGTCATTTCAGCAGGTGCTAACTCAAATGCCAATGATGATTCTCTAAATATTAACACTGTTAGCTATTACTAAGGCTGTGAGTTTGTCACGGAAGTTACAGATTCTGTGACTTCTGCAGTGACTGGTGTGGCTGGCTCCAGGCCATCGCAGGCCAATCACGACAGCCTCTGCTGGGGCAGTCTTGGGCCATTGTAGGAGGAATTTGGGTAGCGGGCTCAGGGCTGGGCCTTGGGGCGTGGAGGGGCACAGCTTACCTTGGGGGGGGGGGGTGGCTCCCCAGAAGCAGCAACATGTCCCTCCCTCAGCTCCTAGCTCTGTGTTCTGCCTCTGCCCCCGCAGCTCTCATTGGCCGCTGTTCCTGACCAATGGGATCTGCAGAGCTAGGAGCTTAGGGAGGGACATGTCGTTGCATTCCAGAAGCTAGGTAGGGAGCCTGCCAGCCTCCTCAGCCCCCTCCCCAGCACCAGTGGAAGTCCCAGGCTCCTCGCCATTTGTGGTGTTCCCCCCCACTCCCGGACCATGCCCCCAACACTTGTGGCGCGCCCCCGGACTGCTCTCTTAGCACATATATTTGTGGCACAGTCCAGACCACCTCCCCGCCCCAACATCCATGGCACTCCCAATATTTAGTCAGGGGTATAGTACAAGTCATGAACAGGTTACGGGCAGTGAATTTTTGTTTACTGCCCCGACTTGTCCATGACTTTTAATAAAAATATTCATAACTAAAACGTAACCTTAGCTATTACACTGCTCAATGCACGTAAAACAGGAAAGTAAGTATATTATGAAGATCTATTCTAGTGTTCCCCAAAGTTGGTGGCATGTGCAAAGGACTAAACTTGGGCTGGAGGAAGTGTTGAAAGTATATAAATTAAGGTTTTAAAGGCTTGTTGGCTTTTAACAACATGTGCTAGGGTTGGAGACAGGGACTGATGGATTTAATTTTCCTATGGGGAGGAATGGGGCTCTGCTTTCAAAAAGCTGAGACTGTGTTATATTAATAATGAAGTGTTGCATATCAAATGGTCTGTTTCATTTTTCACTGTTGTGGGTGTGATGATGGATGAATAAAGGTTTTATTTATTTACAAGTCTTGGTTTCTAAAGTACAGAATTAATACTGCTGTGATGCCAGTGATGTACTCAGTAAAGCTCCTTGTCAACCAAATGATTTGGAGGCACCTCTATTAGTGTTACGTTTACAAGAAAACAACAGATCTCCTTGTCTTTCACTTGTCCAAGTGCTAACACCGTGCTTTCCTTGAGACAGACATAATTTGGGAGAAATTTTTTTAGATAAAATTATGCCTTTTTGCATATCCTTGTGTATTTTATGCCAGGATTTACCCTTTATTTGGTTACTTTTCAAAGTACACCTTAAAACTCGAGTCATGTACAATTCTTTAAAAATATAACCACAAATTTCCAGTTAGCTCAAGGGCCACATGAAAGATCCTCTTTGTTACCTGAAACACAGAGTGAAGAGGATGCTGTCTAATACAGATTGGTATACTTAACTTCCGCTTGCAGGAGACTGTCTTTTTCACTGTGCTAAAATAGGCTGTCAGTTGGGCTCGGTTGCACTGAGGATTGGTATTTGTTATGAGCCTTTTGCGTTGAGTTCATCAGTTTAGAATCCAATCCAGAACAGTAGCGATCAGGTATCTTTACAGTCTAACAATGGTGAATTGAAACCACAAACTCATTTTGGTTCCTTGTGCATCACTGTTTGTATTCTCAAAACAGCCCTCATCATTGGAAGAAATGAATGGGTTTGAACAGTGAACCATTGTTATTCATGGAGTTGGTTCCCTTAGTCCAGAATTTAAGATGTTGCGTAGTCTGTGTTAGATGAAGTAATTTTCATTGCCGCTACCTATGTTCCTCTTCAATGAATAAACACAGGGCTTCAGTCTCCAGGACTGTCAGTTGGACATTTTTCAGAACCAGGAAGTTCCACTTCAAAAAAAAGTGATGAGAAGGCAAAGAATCCAAGAGCACTTGAAGCTGCTATGTAGACTGACTTTCATCTCTTGTTATAGCTCTCAGGTAGAGGATAAGAACTGTGTATAACTAAACGTAGTAATGAAAGCTAACTTTACAAGTGACTACACTTGGAACTGTAGTCAATTCATCACTTGACTGGTCTTTCTTGCATCAGGAAGGTGCCATTTCCCGGGTTGCCTGTTGTTTACATGATGAAGATTATGTTGCTGTTGCCACCAGGTGAGAAATTTGATTTAATTACGTTTCCCCTTCCTGCCCCAAGGCTATAAAGCAACTTCTCTGGTGGAGTGTATTCCCCAATATCCATGTTGGTCAATTTCCCTGTTAGCTAAGGCCTGAGACTCATAGGCTCACAGACTTTAGGGCCAGAAGGGACCATTATGATCACTAGTCTGACCTCCTGCACAATGCAGGCCACAGAATCTCACCCACCCACTCCTGTAACAAACCCCTAACCTATGTCTGAGTTACTGAAGTCCTCAAATTGTGGTTTGAAGACCTCAAGCTTCAGAGAATCCTCCAGCAAGTGACCCATGCCCCATGCTGCAGAGGAAGGCAAAAAACCTCCAGAGCCTCTGCCAATCTGCCCTGGAGGAAAATTCCTTCCTGACCCCAAATATGGCCATCAGCTAAATCCTGAGCATGTGGGCAAGACTCACCAGCCAGCACCCAGAAAAGAATTCTCTGTAGTAACTCAGATCCCACCCCATCTAACATCCCATCACAGACCATTGGGCATATTTACCTGCTAATAATCAAAGATCAATTGCCAAATTAATTGCCAAAATTAGGCTATCCCATCATACCGTCCCCTCCATAAACTTATCAAGCTTAGTCTTGAAGCCAGATATGTCTTTTGCCCCCACTACTCCCCTTGGAAGGCTGTTCCAGAACTTCACTCCTCTAGTGGGAGTTGTTCCAACTCATACACTAGCCGATCTAATGCAATTACAAGTAAATATGGAAAACTGCTATTTTGCAGACATTTCAGTGGCATGTGAAACTTTGTTTGCTGACCTGATAAAGTGAAATGGGTTAACTAAAACATTTATATGTTGAAATTCTAGTTAGTTACATTTATTTAACTCTCAACTGCCACCTTTATTGGCAGTTTCAGAACAGAGGCCCAGGTTTGAGTGAGCAACCCTCCAAGTCAGGACTGATGTACATTGGGAGGTTGGTGTGTGGAAGCTTATATTGTGCTTATCTTTGGATAAATGTAGCACTTTGTTTTTCAGAATTGTCAGCCTCTCACTTTTCATATGCCCAGCATTCAAACACAACTTATTATATTAAAATGTATTCTTTGTTTAGCTTGCCTCTTTCTTGCAAGCAGCACTTCTTTGCTACTGGTATAAATGATTTGTCACTTTCCAAAGATCAGTTCTCTTCAAAATGTTTATCTGCTAACTATTACAGTCAAGGCCTTGTAGTGGTCTGGCAACTCAATCAGGAGCGTCGTGGAAAGCCAGAGCGGATTTATGTTTCCACTGAACACAAAGGCAAAAAAGTCACATCTCTTTGTTGGGATACAGCCGCACTTCGAGTTTTTGTAGGAGATCATGTGGGAAAAGTGTCTGCTATCAAGATTAATACATCCAAACAAGGAAAGGTAAAATATTACCCATTTTCTTTGCAATGAGAGGAGATTCCAACAGACAGAGACACAAATTCAGTGTGTCCATATTTGTTAGTAAAATCAGGATGGGGGAAAGAATTCACTAGCAAATTAAGTTCTGCTCGCTTTAGTGACTAGTCAGGAGTGATGAACTAGATACTTGTATAAATGTTTACTTAAATTCTTGACTGTATACATAGCTAGTCCAGCAAGTGGCAATATAATGTAAATATTCTAAAATATATTAGCATTCAATTTGGAGGTACGATTTACCACTTTTAACAGACATTGAGTTCCGGATGAATTGTTTTGCACAGTGATGCAATTTCTTTTTGGAAGTCTTGAGTGTAAATCCAATTTCTGTCTTGATGGTTACTTTAAATAGTCTTAAGTAATCAAAAGATAGATACTCCACTTCTGCTTAATTGTAGAATGAGTCCAACACTGTACAGGATATTAAGTTATTGTCTGCACTTAACAGCGACGTATAGAATACAGGCACTGCACACCCAGCTAGCATAGGTATAAATAGCCATGTAGACATGACTTAGGGGAGTAGAGTAGAGTGCCCTCCATTGCTCAACACATGAGTATATACTCAGGAGCGGCGCCAGGGTTTTTGGCACCCTAGGCGCAGGGCCTGCTCTAGCCATTTCGCCACCCCAAGGACGGCGGCACGCCACGGGGGGCGCTCTGCCGCTTGCTGGTCCCTTGGCTCCGGTGGACCTGCTGCAGCCGTGAGTGCGGAGGGTCTGCCAGTTCTTTGGCTCCAGTGGACCTGCCGCAGGCTTGCCACTTCAGTAGCTCCCCCACACCAGAGACTTTCCTCGCTGTCTCCCCCTGCCAGAGGTTTTTACTGCCATATCTAGCTACGCACGTCAGTGACAAGTATGAATGCAGCCCTCTTTCACTGTGGAATGTAGTTACATGTGTATTGCCTGTACTCTACACTCTGCCGTAAGCGTAGACAAGGCAAAAAACACTTTGTCACAGTCCTGACTGAGCTGCTCCCACTGGATTCTTGGCAGACAGCTTTGTTTGTACCCACATGCTGGATCCATGTGCTGTTAATCTCCTCTGGATAGGCTTCTGGTTTCTTGGGCACACTTCCCAGGCATAAACTCTCTGATGTCACTTATGACGAATGGGACCTTGTGGTTGAGCTGCCTTGGACTCCAGGATCAGTGCTGACTCCCCAAACCCTCCAGTCTTTTCAATAGCTAAAGCGCATCTTTCCCAGAGCTCCATTCTCATGAGTATTCTGGTTCATCATTTAATCCTTTAGGGACACATGAAGTTAAAGCAAGTAATGCACAAGGACTTTCTAAACTAGTTATGCTTTATTCATAAATCACAAGAGATTAACAGGTATAGGCAAAATTAAATACCTTTATGCAATTCCCTCCCTCAGATGCTCGTGCTGAGAGATGTTTGAATTTTGGTTAGTGCATTCACGGTCCTAGGACCTCCCCTCCTCTCCTTTCTCCTGACAATCTAGCCACCTTGTTCTGTTCATGAGAGAACTACTCAGAGCACACTGTGTCCATTTATAACTTTCCAGTTCCTCTGCCATGTTACTCTCCTAGTCAGCCTCAAATCCTCCCTCAGGTGATCAAGATCCATAGTAGGGTGTGCTGATGCTTGGTTACTGCCTGTCCGAAGTCCAGACTGAAAACGCTAGTTTCTTGCAATACAGCCTCCCCATTTAGGTAACTGTTATGGCCAAAGTAGACCTGTTAAAATGTTAATGACTCTTGATGTTCCCGACATAGATGTCTAGTTATGATCTGTGCCACGTATAATACAGTCCCTGTTATCAAATGGCTGCCTCAGTATACACTGAGGCTTTCCGTAGTACAGCAATTCCATAATATGAACCAGAATGCATAAGTTTTACAAAAGGAAAGTCCCAAATCATGTCACAGTTCGACAGTTAAACAAGTTACCAGAACAACTGCAAAAAAGAGCAAAACTGGAACTGAAAATTATAGGAAAGTGGAAGTTCTGGTTTTGAGGTTCATATCATGTCAGATCTGAACAATACCTTTAGCCTTAAATCTGCAAAGTACTTTTAGAAAACCAGCTTCTATCTTTTTTGCTATTTTATAATTAGGGCTTCAGATTTGTCAGGGTGTTTTATATAAAAGATCATGGAGCAGTTGCAAAGCCTGTGACTTTTATTAACTTTATTATGACTGCTCTGTGATTCTTGAGAAAATATGCCCTGACAAATGAGGGGGCACCGACCATCTGCAGCAGCACCCTCTGCTCTGACACCACAACCCTAATCCTAGCCTGGGAAGAGAGGAGACTTCAGAGCAAGCCCAACCTGCACTCATCTCGAGCACAGGGAGCAGCAGAGCCTGCATCCTGTGGGGCTGGCCCCAGCTCCCAACTCTGAGCATTGCAGCCAGGCATACAGGGTTGCAGTACTGCTCAGATTTGGCCCAGCCACCTCTTTATTGTCATAGAGGGGCAGACCAAACCTGAGTGGTGTTGCAATCCCATACACCTGGGTGCAAACACCCAGAGCAGGGAGCTGGGCCCAGCCCTGCAGGGCACAAGCTGGTGATGTGGGGTTAGTCATGGACGTAAAAAGAAAAGTCATAGATAAATGGGAAAATCATGCTATCTGTGACTCTTTTTTTCCTGCCATGACAAATCTATAACCTTATTTATAATGTATAAAGTATAACCTATTAAAAAAAAAAAAAAGGCCTGAAAGCCTTTGTATTAAAGAAAAAAATCTGCTTGTTTTATTTTAGAAATATCAAGTATGTCAACTCTGTTCTTCCTTGGTTTTACTGGGGTACTTGGGGGACAAGGGGAGAAAATGTCTCTGGAATATATAAGGTGTGCACTAAACCCTCACTAGAAGGGATTGGACTGTGGAAGACGTGCTTTCTCCAAAGTGCTAATTGGCCATTGATGCTAAATAATACCCAAAGCTTTTATAGTCAGGCTATGGCCTGTCTACATTAGAAAATTTTAACAAACTTTCCGCTGGTGCTACTACTAGTTCAGCTGCATCAATGTTGTCTTGAGTGAGAGCCCAGGTGTGTGTTACTTGACGTATGTCCCACAATCCATGCAAGTCATCTCTGAGAATTATTTGGTGACTAGTATTTAGAAAACATACTGCGGAGTTATGATGAAACTTGCTGGCATTTGTAGATCACTTAAATTTGAAGCTAAGTTACTTTAGCAGATAACTTATTCGCTACGGGAATACACCTAAGGGAGACTATTGCTGGTTTAAAAGAAAATGTGCATTGCATGAGTAATAACACGCTTATATAGAAAGAGAACTTACTTTTAAAAAAAAAAAAGTCAGAGAGGTCTGTGATACACAACAATGTTGTATAAGTATACATTGATGGGGCAAAAAATTACAAGACACTATAAGCAAGGCTCCCATCTTGCCAACACGTATATTAATAACTGTATGTATGTGTAAAAAGCGACAGAGTCCTGTGGCACCTTATAGACTTACAGAAGTATTGGAGCATAAGCTTTTGTGGGTCAATACCCAGTACATCAGACGCATGTGACGAAGTGGGTATTGACCCACAAAAGCTTATGCTCCAATACTTCTGTAAGTCTATAAGGTGCCACGGGACTCTGTCGCTTTTTACAGATCCAGACTAACACAGCTACCCTTCTGTATGTATGTATGTGGGTAGTCCATTGAAATCTGCAGAGCTATTCACACGCATAAACATTCTCAAATCCAGGGTCTTACTTTTAGGGGAAAAGTAATGATCTACGTTATTGGATACAGGGCAGAGTTAAATTAATGTGAACAACCACAAACAGCTTGAAGTTTGACATTTTCTGATCTTTGAGTGCAGCGCTTTGCAACTATAACTTTTTCTTAATGTTGTTTTTATGGAATATTATCAACATTGACCTCTGCCCAGTATGTGTTGTTTTTGTTTATTCCTTTAGGCAGCGGCTGCTTTTGTGATGTTTCCAGTTCAGATTATAACCACTGTTGACTCCCGTGTAGTTCAGCTTGATTATTTGGATGGAAGACTGCTTATTTCTTCACTTACTCGCTCCTACTTGTGTGATACTGAGAGGTAAGTTATACACTAACTGCAAAAGTATCAAGACATTCAAATGGATAAGCTGAAAGATCATTCCTTTTTAGCATTTACATTTATCATTTGTAAATTTCATCACTTGAAATTATCATTTAGCTGGTCAGACATACTCTTCATTGAAGAGACTTACTGGCATATTGTAGGCCAGATGTCATCCCTTAACAGTATTATCTTAATAGTATTAAATGTAGTTCTTGGTTTTGCGTCTGATTTTAGGGGTTGGGTTTCATGGTTTTAAAATGAATTATAGCTTTTCTGAAGAGCTGCAAACTAAAGGCACAGTATTAAGTGTCTACACTGCACATACAGTTTAACAGACACCCTTAAACTTTGAGTTAAGCAGAGACAGCAAGGAAAATACTGGCCCTGCTGTGTAGACCCTAGTTAGATAGACCCAGTTGGCTAGGCAAATATCATAGAAATGACTTTGATTGCTAAAGCAAAATAAATAGTAAAAATTAATGCAAAAAGGATGCAATGTCTTCATAAAGTACAAATTTAAAAATAACTGACTTGTATCAAGCAAACAGGTTTCAGTTGTGTTAATCTGCAACCGTCATCACTCTATACTTTGAATTATAATGGTGAGATTTTTTAATTTAATTTATAAGTAAACTTTACCATATCAAATACAAACTAAAATATTTTGGAAGCTTACAGTTATGAATGTTCCTTTGGTGGATGCAGTCCTACAAGATAATGTTAAACAAAACAGAGCCTGTTTTCTATATTGTCTAAATAAATATATTTTTTCCTTCCACTAGAGAAAAATTCTGGAAAATTGGTAACAAAGAAAGAGATGGAGAATACGGTGCCTGTTTTTTCCCAGCTGGAAAGAATGGTGGGAGCCAGCAGCCATTAATATATTGTGCACGTCCTGGGTCAAGGATGTGGGAAGTGAACTTTGAAGGGGAGGTGCTAAGTACTCATCAATTCAAACAGCTGCTCTCGTCACCTCCTCTCCCGGTTATTACTCTAAGGTAGTGGTATTGATAGTGGTTAGTGATAAATTGGGTTATGTTTTCATCCTATGACTCTTTCTGTGAAAGCTACTCTCTGAAGGTCACAAAATATAGTAATAAAAAGTCAAGTCATGAACAAATACTTCAGCTTGTCATGCAGCCTAGAGTTTTCATTTTGCAGCTCTCAGAAATATTTGTTCAGCTGTTCCTTATAGCATCCACTCACCACCCACTTGCATCCAAAAGGTGTGTTCTTCTAAAAAGGGAGTGTGTGGGGGGAAAAATCATCTGATTCATGACAAAGGTTCATGCTTAAGTAGTGACTAATGCAATGGTTGCCAATTCAATTAGAAGTAATTACATTTTATTACATATCTTAGGGTTGGCAGTAGCTCTGTGCATGAGTGCTTTAAGAACCAATTTATTTATTTTTGTATTCAGTTTTGGTTTCCAATTAAATATAGGTGTAGCAAGTTGTCGTCATATTTGATTACAGAACTGAATTCACACTTTGACTCTTGGGTTACATTTTTCACAGCAGAGATGCAGTTTAAAGTTATAAATCTACAGTGTTGCCTTTCGATGCTCTAAAATCACTATTACTAAACACAGAGCTGTTAACTCACTACTGTTTGGTAACATGTTTGACTCTTTTTAGAATGGGTTAGGTTTGGGGTAAGGGTCATAGCTTTCTCAGAAATATTTCCAGTGTACTTTATACCTTTGGAAAATATAACTACCATATATACTCGTTCATAAGCTGATGTCCTTTAGTAAAAAAGGAAGCACCAGAGAAGAGGGTTGGCTTACGAATGGGTATAGAGAGGGAGAGGTGGGACACAGCCCCTCCCCACAACACAGGGAGCAAGGAGAGGCAGCAGGGCCAGAAGGGAAGAGGCGGGGTCAGAGTCTCCCCACTTCTGGCCATGCTGCTCCTCCCCCCAGCCTTCAAAGCAGCTGCATCTCCGGGTTGGCAGGCTGCAGCTGTGCCACCTGGCCCTGTCCACCAGAGCAGGCTATGGCCGTGCTGCCTGGCCTTCCGGAGCACGCTGTGGGTGTGCCACTTGGCCTAACCTGCTGGAACATGCAGCCATGCTGTCCAGTCTGGCCTGCTGGAGCAGACTGCAGGCGCACTGCTCAGCCTGCCGGAGCAGCTCCAGCCAGGCCAAAGGCATCCTCCTCAGATAAGGTGGGAAGGGATCGGATCGGATGGGATGGGGAGAGTGTGGGGGTCCCGGGCTAAAGGTGGAATCATGTGGGGGTGGTTACAGGGGTTACTCCCCTGACTCCCAGCTTCTTACCCCCCCCCCAAAATCCCCCACCAGTTGCTGTCCCAGTCCCTCAGGGTGAGCAGCTGGTGTGCTGGGACACTTTGTTTACTTAACTTTACCTCCATGCCTGCGGACGCTGGAGGTAAATAAACCATTTCTGCCCACCAGTGGCTTATCCTAATGGCCTGGGAGCCCAAGTTTTCTGACCCTTGAATTATAAGGTTGGATTATGAACAGGTTATAAAAAATTTCCATTTTTACTTATCTATCTTGTAGGGTTAACTTATAAATGAACCGGCTTATGATCAAGTATATACAGTACACAGTTATTTCACAGAATAATTATTTTTTTCTATATTTGTATTTTTAAATGTTTTTGATTGAAAACTTCTAAACAAACTGATCTCTGACCTTTACTGTTTGTTATCTTAACAGTTAAGGCAACCAGAGGTCTTCGGCTCCTGTTTTGAAATATCAGTCCTTCTGTAGTTTGTGATGACCTCTTCCTTCCATGTTCATGGCAATTTAAAATGCCACTGAAAAACAATTAGTGCTATTAGTTAAAAGAATTATGCTAATCCATCCACCCTGTATTAATTTTAGAGGTAAATTGTAATATAGTCAAATTGTGACTTTAGTAAATCTTTAAATTCCTAAGTATTCCACTTCAGTAATAGTAGGTCTTTTGCCAGTAAACTTTGTTCATAAGTGACAATAATAACTAAAGCCTCAATCTTACAAACATGCCCATAGGTTTAACTTTATACGTATCACTTTTGTGGGACTAAATACATGCTTAAAGTTAAGCATGTATATAAATGTTTACAGGACTGAGGGCTTAAATATTTTGCTAACGTGATGTGTTTTGTAATTAGAATGAATGATTGTCAATTGCCATTTAGATATTATATGTTTATAGGTTGGATCCTCAGTATAATACTTCCGCCTGCTCCCTCCAGTCTTTGTCTTTCCCAAAACTGTTATATCTGACGTAAGTATTTACCGGCGCTCTGCTTTATTAACACTATTCTTTGTGTTGGCTTTCATCACATCTGTTTAAATTAACATCCTGCAAAGCCCATGCGCAGTAGTCTTGATTTGTTTATCCTCTTCTAACCATGCTCCAATTCCCCTTAACCCCCCCCCCCCCCCCCCCAAAACCCCGCAACCCTGTTATCTAGTGAATTATTTTCAAAATCCTAATTACTTTTTTTTCTTTAAGTTTCCAGGTCTGGCCAACAAAATATAAATTTGTACTAACTTTCAGCATTTCCACTAAACACATTTTTTTTTTACAGGTTCATGATTTCATGTAAATCTGCAAACCTCCAAAAGTCAGTTTTTTTTAAATACTTTTTTTTTAACTGTAACATCTACAAAATAATCTTCCTACCAGAATTCCCTTTATATGAGCTTGGTTAAAGACTATAGAAAACAGAGATGTTAGGTCAGGAGGCTGTGTCTTAAAGTTCAGATCTTGTTCTCTAAATAAAAAATATCAATAGATTAATTAAATACACTATTATATGGAGTACTGTGGCAAGAGAATTTTTTTCCAAAATGAGTACATTAAAACGTCTTGAAACAATGCTTAATATTTTTTCTTTGCTTACAGCGAGCATTGTGTTATGACGTGGACAGAAAGAGGCATTTATGTCTTCATTCCTCAGAATGTTCAAGTTTTACTTTGGAGTGAAGTAAAAGGTGAACTTTAAGGAACTTAAGTTTTTGCTACGTTGTTCATTATATTTTGACTCTCCTGACTCTGTACTTACAATTTCCGTTTCCACAAGGAGGTTAAATAACATTCACTGATAACTTTCTAATTAATTATCAGCAATTTATAAGACAAATTTTTGAATATTAAAAAAAGAAACCATTTGAAAACTAATCTTCACAAATTACTTGTTCGGATGCTTGTGAAATAAAGGTAGTAGGGGACGGTATATTGACTCTCAAATAAAATGGCGCAATGTGATTCAGTGAAACATCATAAATATTGTGATTTCCTTTCTTTGTTTCTCCTTACTCCATTTTATTATCTTTCAAAAACATCTGAAGTGGATATGACCCTAACAGATTAAGAGACTTTTGTATAGTGTTCTTCTCAGTTGTGTTTACATTCTTCAATTTAGACAACTGCCATGTTACACAGAAGGACTAATAAATGTCAAATGCTTATGTGGGTACTATCTTGGTCCTAGAACTGTTCTAAAGGTATTTAACTGCACTCTTGATATTAGCAGTTCAAAATGCCACTGTTATGGAGCATTTGCACATTTAGTGTTTCTTGTACGTCCAAAGTAATTAAATCCATAACGAGCAACTAATTAATTTCAAATAATCAGACACCTGTCATTGTGCTATGTAGTCTCTGCATTTTTTTGTTTAAGAAAAAACATGTTCATAATGTGTAATTAAATATTTCCAAGTAACTCGGCAAAGGTCAAAGGACTCATCGATTTTAATTGTATGCAATGGTATTTATATGCTAACATAGTGCCATCTAATTGTTATCCCATATTCTACTTGTGTATTTCAGGAATGGAAATTTGTTGTAATCATTAGTAGGCAAATTGAAAAGTACAGACTGTTTCCAATGTGGTTATGGCTGTGTCTGTCCCAAGATATTAGAAACATAAGGTGGCTGAGGTAATGTCTTCTATTGAGCCAACTTCTGTTGGTGAGAGAGAGAAGCTTTTGAGCTTACACAGAGCTCTTCTTCAGGTCTGGGGAACTTACTCAGAGTGTCACACTAAATCTGTTGTACGTTGTATTGGTCCAATACAGAATTTGGACCAATACAAGACATTACTTCACCCATTTTCTCTTTCTAAATTGTTTCCAAGTTTTCCCAGACATGGAAAGGAATATTGATAAGTACATTCATCCCTAAGACCTTTCTGCTCATCTGTTTTATATAGATATCCAGGATATAGCAGTGTACAGAAATGAGTTGTTCTGTCTGCATACGAATGGAAAAGTCTCGCACTTCTCTCTTCTGCTAGTGGAGCGTTGTGTAGAACGTCTGCTAAGAAGAGGTTTCTGGAGCCTTGCGGCCAGAGTCTGCTGTCTCTTCCAGAACTCTATTATTTCCTGCAGAGTAAGTTAGGACCTCTTCCCACCTCTCTACTACATCTATTCAGTTAAGTCCTTTTGCCCTAAACCAAATCCTGTAAAACTCGCACTTCGGATTATGGAGCTTTTTGTCATGTTGACATGTAATTCTAGAACTAATCAGCAATTAGTCCTTTATTAGAAAACAGCCTATAATTGCATGGGTAGTAAATGAAAACCAGTCTGTTATGTTTCATACGAGCATTAGGAATATTAAGAAACCTCTTGCTTTTTGTATTATTAGGCAAGAAAATTTTTACCTCTAGACAAACTAGAGCACTTGAAATCGCAGCTGGAGCTCTCAACCCAAAGTGATGTCATTAGCCAACTGGAAGAATTGATATCAAAGCTGGAACCTTTAGATTCTGCATGCAGCAGTAGAAGGAGCAGTATTTCATCACATGTAGGTGTATATAAAGTTGAATTTTTTTCTGAATTCAGTTCTTCCTCATTTTGTTATAAGGTTGTCCATTGCCATCTGTGACTGTGGTTGCTGGAGGGACTATACTAAAATGCTCAATCAGGGGCAAAGAATAGGGCAGACAATCCCCAAAACAGGTGGTTTATTCTAATAATTAGATTCACCAGGCCAGTAACAAAACAGCTTCTGTAATGCCTTACTGGTTCCCTTTAAGCAGTCCAGCCTTTGGCTCCCAACCAGACAGCCAAGTCTATATGGTGAGGGATTATTTAAAACCTTATTGACCATATATAAAGTCCTGCTGATCCCAAGGGATCAGACATTACCCACCAGGTCATTGAATATTTCAGATCTTACCCAAATACACGCTTGCAGCCAATTCTTATTAACTAATCTAAGATTTATTTTAAAAGAAAAGAGAATTACTGTGGTTAAAAATCATTAGATGTACAGATATGAGTTTAGTTCTTAGGTCAGTTTCATAGTAGAGATGGTGAGGATGCTGATTTGTAAAAGTCCTTCCTGAATCAGTTCAGTAGGTTATAGTCCCATTGGCAGTCAATGTATAGAGTTTGTTCAAATTCTTCCACAAGAATTTTCATGGATAATTCAGGGTACACCTGGAGACGTCAGTCTTATGACTTGAAGTTCCCCCCATTAAAGTTTAAGCAGATCTGAGATAGTAAGGATCAGGCCCGAGGCCTTTATAGCGGAAGCTCAGCAGATAAGTCTCTTGACAGCAAATGATCACAGCAGGGCCTTCCTGGATGAACAACAGGCAGTGTATATTGTTACTTTGAAGCTAAACTTCTATTTCTTATGTATACACAGATAAACTAGATGCATTGATTAGCATATCGCAAATTACCCATTCAAATGGTTCATAGGTAGTGTACTACAAACTTCAAAGAGAAATAAAGACAATGATATTATTACACCACAAGTCTCATCTAAATGTTAATATCCCTTTTTGATCTCTGAATCAATAGAATATAGTAATGGAAACATTACAGACAGGAACTGAAGTTTCGCATCTACAAGCTAATTAGATTACATTGTTAAACTTCTAATAAGATATAGGTAAACAGACAAATACAATTAATATCTGCTTCTAATTCTCTAACAGTGGAGGTTTACATTTCAAGAACTCTGGTCTATTTAACATGGCTTTCTTAAATATGTACAAGGGATGGTCCTGTTTACCATTTCAATGCTATTCTAATATGTCCTTAAATGTTGATTTTTGGATCAACCAGCCTGCTGGTTGCTTAACCCTGACTGGCTCAGTGTCACATAATCCTTCACTCTGCAGATTAGAAAAAAGGTTTATCTTAAATTTGGCTTTCTTCACTGATAGTGGTCAGATATTTAGGGCGACAAGGGTGGTGGGGGAGGTAATATCTTTCTGGACCAACTTCTGTAGGTGAAAGGTACAAGCTTTCAAGCTACACGGTGCTCTTATTCAGGTCTGGGGAAGGAAATCAGAGTGTCTTAGCTAAATACAATTTAAGACATAAGGGTTAACTCATGTTGTTAGGAGGCCATTTGAAAAGAGGTGGGTAACTGAGGGTTAGACTCTTATGCATAAAGGGTTTGAAGTGGGCAATTAAGGGTAGCAGGCAGTGCTGGGAGGGTATTACAAATTGTTGTAATGAGCCATAAAACCAGTGTTCCTGTTGAGTCTATGGTTTTTGTTGTCCACCGCAATTACGAATTTAAGTTCCCAGCTGACACCTACCACCCCACATTGGAACCCATACTGGGTATCATCGTACAGTTAAAACCTGTATTTGATGCAGACCACATCCTGAAGTAAACCTTTTCTGAGCACCCTATTCTTGTCTTCAAACAATCCCCCAGCCTTGCCAAGCTCTTCATCAGAAGCCAGCCCCCCACTGACCGGTATGTAACCAACTCAGAGCAGCACCAAACCCTGCCAGAATAACAAAGGCAAAACCTGCAGATGTATCTCCAGTGCTACAGCGATCAGTACCTTACACAACAAACGCATCTTTCAAGATTCATGGGTCCTATACATGCTTATCGCAACACATTCAACTTTGTGGATGAAGCCAGTCAATCATTACATTCTTGAATGAACTTTCACAAAGAAATGATAAAGGAAAAAAATGCATATTGCCCGTCGGCAACCTTTTCTCACAAAGTGATCACTCCATATCTGTTCTTTCAATACTCTCCCTCAAATATCACAGTACCTTCAAAAGATGAGCCTGGGAACTTAAATTAATAACTCAGCTAGACACCAAAAAACATGGATTCAAGAAGGACACTAGTTTTACGGTCCATTACAACAGTTTTTGTAATCCCCACACCCCACTGCCTGCTACCCTTAATTGTCCACTTCAAGTCCCATATTTATAACAATCTAACCCTCTGTTGCCCATTTCCTTTCAAGTGGCCACCCACAACATGCATTATCCCTTATGCTTAACAATCTGTCCCAACTTGTATTTAGCTCACGTGCTCTGATTTCCTTCCCCAGATTTGAATAGTAGCTCTGCATAGCTCAAAACGTGTACTTTCCACCAGCAGAAGTTGGTCCAATAAAAGGTATTACCTCATCCACCTTGTCTCTTTCATATTCTGGGACCAACATGGCTAAAACCGCACTGCAAGATACTTTGGGTACTAATAGGCTAACTGGGGTAGAAATCTAAAAATGTTAATTATGCAGTTTTCTAGATTTGTAAGGGCATGATTTATAGATTTCATGTTCATCTAGGGCTGCTTAATTCTGTTCTCTGACCCACCATGGTCCTGCATGACAGTATTTCTTTTTTAAAGCTATGTTTTAGAAGGCTGTAACATTCTTCAGAAAATACTGCTTTGTATGAAAATGTGACCTCATTTGGGCATAAGATTTTTACTCAGTTTTAAAAATTGGCTGTATTCGTACTTACAAAAGTGCTGTCTTACTCATGTGTTTGGCTAGGTGTTGACCCTAACTTTTAGTATCTTGTGAAAAGGAAAAACTTGCTTCATACTTCACACTTACATAGCTATTTTCATCTTCAAAGCACTTTAGACAACTAATTGTTCTCACAACATCCTGTGAGGTTATTCATGTTGTAGAGATGCAGAAATGCACAGATTGAGCTGAACCATGACCAGGGAGAAACTTGTGTCTTGGAGCAAACTTCTGCGGAGGATCTATAGTTGCGCTTACAATTGTGTTAGCTAACTAGGTATTGAAGAATTAATTAACAGCAGTTATGCCATGACCAAAACTCCCATTATAGGCAAGTGCAGAGAGGAAGTGACTTGTCCAAGATACAATGTGACTTTGTCAGAGATGGTATTAAAACCAAGGAGTTCTTAGTTCCTCATCTTGTGCTCAGCCCACCAGACTTGCAGTTTTTTTTGTAGTTACTCTTCCTTTAAAAGTTTCATTTTAACTCTTACTTTGTATATTTATAAAGAAATTGAACTAGATGGTGTATATTTGTTTATTTCCAAGGTTTTAGATTAAAAGCTCTGGTGGTGCACTGATTTCTCTATGCGGTTTAATAAGGATATTTTTGTGGCTCATGTGACTTTATTATTTGCCCTACAGGAAAGTTTCAGTGTCTTAGACTCTGGAATTTATCGTGTTATTAGTCGAAGAGGCAGTCAGTCAGATGAAGACTCTTGTTCCTTAAACGGCCAAACATTGTCCGAAGATGAGAGACTTAAAGAGTTTACTACACACCAGGAAGAAGAGCAGGTGGAGCTTGGTAATGGCTTGCAATGAAAATGTGGTTTTCAATTGCCTTCTTTGTGTTCAACAAGTAGCTGGTGTTACGGTGTCTAGGTTTAAAATAAATGGAATTTACAGCTATGAAGGGTTTTATTGTTGTCTTCCACCATTTAGATATCCCTGATTAAATCCTAAATCACATGTGCTACATCTTGCCAGTAGTAAACCTAAAGTCACCACTTCTGTGGCCTCTTGCAGTAAAACCTTGTACTGAAAACTTTAGGGGTGAGATCCCGACTCGATTGAACTAAATGGCAAAACTCCCATTTATTTCAGTAGAGCCAGGATTTCACTCAAGATTTCCTTTTTCCGTAGGTAACTCAGCGAGGTTATTCTTTGCATTAAGGCAAACTGTCCTGCGTCAGTATTAATTCAGCTTCTGCTGGCCTGATTTTCGCTTTTGTTGTCTTATCCTAACTCTAGTTGAGCCAGGCCTTATATTGGTGCCAGGGAAATGCTATGTGTGGGTCAAGAGCTTTTAACATCCTTGCAGGGTTTCTTTTCTGGGTTTTTTTGGAAGAGATTCCCTCCTGTACATTTACACATTAATGTATGAGGGGTGCAGCCTTTTGCATAACCTTGTTGTTCCACCCAACCAGCTTTGTTCTTTTCTTTCCCCAACAAATATCTATCTCTAGACAAAAGTTAGAGGCTTCTCTTGCTTTTCAAGGGCTAGTGCGATCTCTCCTTTCTGAAAAAACACACTTTTGTTAGTAGCTTCTTTCTATGCTGCTGCCCTGTCTGTGTTGGTAGAGGAAGCTGTTTAAAGCTGGGGAGGGGATAGAATGGCCTGCGGAAAGGGAGATGCTCTTGGGCTTCTGCTGGGAATATACCCAATGCTGTAGGAAGAGTATTGGGGTTTGTTTATTTATTTATTTATTTTATATAGTGAGCTATCTCTTCAGATGCACCAGAAGAGCTGGATAAGGCAGACCTGAAGGCCCATTCCTATTAAATATTAAACTCCTTCCACCTCACCCACCTAGTTTTAGAGCTGCTAGCTATGAGAACTTGTGGAGTCTCTTTTCTCCTGAGCCCTGGGTTGCTGATGACCTAATATTGAGTGGGGCCAGAGAGCAAAACTCCCTTCTCATCAGGGAATCAACCTGCTATCCCCTGCAGAGAGGGAGCATCCTGTAGGAAGGGATGACGCCCATTGTGATCTCCTTGATCTTGCAAGAGGGAAGGAGAAGAATGCAGCTGTATTGTTAGACTCATTCTTTTCTAAAATGGAGGTGGATTATACTAAAGCATATGAAAATATGTCAGACGGTTTCTTTGACCTCTCTTTTTAGTGAATCTGTTGGTGTCAGGAACTAAAATTTCATAGTGCAACAGTTTTTTTTGCCAAGGTGTTGGTGGACTTTCTCACAATGTGTATCAAGAAAGAGTGGAAAAAATAAAGTCTTAAGAGCTAATGCCATCCTTAGGTAGTTTTGTACTATTAATAAATGCATGTTTTGTGACCAAGAACTTTACATTTGTCATTTGTGACATTTGTCCATCCATCTTTGCTTTTTGGTTATGCCATCTTAATGTATTTTAGAATGTAAAACTTTCAAGTGAAGAGACTTGGCTTTACACATTTGGAGTTAGTTTTCCGATTGCTGCTCAGTTTATGATTTCAAAGTGGCTAGTTATTTCAAACTATAAAAGTCCTAGATGCTTCTGTATCTCAGTGTATGTGAGCTTCATTTGGTGCTTTAGATCAGTGGTTTGCAAACTGTGGGTCACGACCCAGTACTGGTTCGCAGAATGTAAGGCACTGGGTCACGGCGGCTCTGGTCAGCACCTCCAACTGGGCTGTTAGAAGTCCTGTCGGCAGTGTTGCCTGGCTAGGGCAGGCTAGTCCTTACCTGTCCCAACACCGTGCTGTGCCCCTGAAGCGGCCAGCAGCAGGTACGGCTCCCAGGTATGGGGGCCATGTGGCTCTGCACGCTGCCCTCGCCCCAAACACCGGCTCCGCACTCCCAGCCAATGGGATCTGTGGGGGAGTGCAGGTGAGAGCAGTCCGGAGCTGGACCTGCTGCTGGCTGCTTCCGAGGGGCAGCGTGGTCCATGGTGCCAGGACAGGCAGGAAGTCTGCCTTAGCACTCCCGCTGTGCTACTGACCAGGAGCTGCCCAAGATAAGCCTGTGCCCTAACCCTATGCCCTTGCCCCAGCCCTGAACCCCTGTCAAACCCGGAGCCCTTTCCTGCACCCAAACTCCTCATCCCTGGCCACACCCCAGAGCCTGTACTCCCAGCCCAGAGCCCTGACTCCCCCCTCTCCCATGCCCCAACCTACTGCCACAGCCCAGAGCCCCCTACTGCACCCCAAACCCCTCATTCCCAGCCCTACCCTGCAGCTCTCGCTCCCACACCTCAACCCTCTGCCTCACCCCTGAGCCCCCCTAAACCCCTCATCCCCAGCTCCGTTGAGTCATGAGCATCAACAATTTTCTTCAACTGGGTCGCCAGAAAAAAAGTCTGGAAACCACTGCTTTAGATAATTTCCTGAGAAACCGATCTTAATGAATGCTGTCTTCTATTCTACATTGGAATTGATTCGTCTGTTCCCATTACCATAAGTGGCCATTAGTCTTTAAATTGCTACTTTTCTACCTAGTGAACAAAAAGTTTGTTTGCAAGCAGTGTAACACCACTTGCTGACCTTTCAGTACTATCTAGAGGCCCATTTCCATAAAGATGCTTTGAATGCTGTCAGTAGAACTGATAGTTCAGCTCCATTTTAAGAAAAAGAAACTTTTTGTTTTGAGGTACTAGTAAGAGCATTATCACCATTACTTAAAATAATCCTTTTCCTTAATCACACTTTAAAAAAAAAAAAGTGATTGTGTTCACTATGTACGTCTTTTTCTTATACTAGGATATGATTTAAAAACAAAAAACACCCCAGTGCAGCTGACCTCTGAAATAAGAGCAAGCTAGCCTGGAGTCAGTAGTGTTGTAGATGATTACGTAAATGACCTAAAAATAAGATGTCAGCCTTGTGGCAACCTATGGCTACCATCTGTGCTTCTAACTGTAACTAAGTTTCAGTTTGACCTCATCAGCCTTTGCCTCTTTTAAAGAGTAGAGAGAAAGCACAAATGGACCAAACCACTCCATAGTTATTGGTACACAAAATACCGTATATACTCGTTCATAAGCCAAATTTGTTTAGTAAAAAGAAGCACTAGAGACAGGGGTCGGCTTATGAATGAGTATAGAGAGAGAGAGAGATGGGACATAGCCCCTCCCCCCCAACAGAGGGAGCAGGGTGAGGCAGAACACCCAGCAGAGTCAGAAGGAAAGAGGCGAAGCCAGAGTGTCTGCTTCTGGCCACGCTGCTCTACCCCCAGCCTCAAAGCAGCTGCAGCTCCGGGGTTGGTAGGCTGCAGCCATGCCGCTTGGCCCCACCCTCCAGAGCATGCTGCGGCCATGCCGCCCAGCCCAGCTTGCTGGAACATGCTGCGGCCGCACCACCTGGTCTGGCCCACCGGAGCAGGCTGTGGCCACGCTGCCCAGCCTGTCGGAGCAGTTCCAGCCAGGCCAGAGACATCCTCCCCTGGCCCTCCCCAGATAAGGTGGGAAAGGATGGGATGGGGAGAGTGTGGGGGTCCTGGGCTAGAGGTAGGGTCATGTGGGGGGTTGTCACAGGGGTTATTCCCCTGACTCCCAGCTTTTCCCCCCAAAAAAACATTTCCCCACTGGTGCCTGCAGACACTCGAGGTAAACAAACCATCTTGGCCCACCGGCGGCTTATTCTGATGGCTCGGGAGCCAAAGTTTGCTGATCCCTGAATTATAGGGTTGGCTTATGAATGGGGCATAAAAATTTTTCATTTTTACTGATCCATCTTGGGGGGGGGTTGGCTTATAAACAAACCGGCTTATGATCGAGTATATGTGGTAGTAGTAAATGACATGGTGGAGGCTCTTTTGGTTACTCATATCAGGCTGATATGAAGAGCCACAGTGTTTGGATTAAGTTACACGTTGATATTTCCTTAAATGCAGTGGTGATAGACACCTTAGTAATAGCTAGTTTGGTACAGACCTGTATAATCAAATGTAATCTAACTGTCATGAAATATCACTACATAGTTTAATATGACAAATTTAAGTTAATTTTCTTTTTTTGAGCCATCTTGGTTACCTGCTGAAAATAGCATTGAGCTGTTGCCTCAGAATAGGCCAGAAATCCCTGTACAGAAGATAGTTATCCATCGAGAGTTCTCTTACAGCCCTGATTTGTCAGTTGCCACTTTATCAAATAAAGCTTCAACAGATTAATAAAACAAATACCTACTAAGTCTAAGGCCACTACTGCTAGGATTGCCCTTGATCCCAAGGACTGTGTGTGTGTATATTACTATTCCCTATTCTATCCTATCTCCAGTCTCCCATTCTCTTAAAAAAAAAAAAAAAAAGAGAGAGAGAGAAATCCACAAAAGAACTTGCAAGTAAAAAAGAAAACACAATTTAGGTTACAAGAGTAAAATTTCCCTATTAAAGTGTGAGTCATAACTGGATTATATGTTTAATTGTCAAGTCATTGCTTCATATTTTTATTATTTCAATTCCGTTTGTTAGACAACGTATCTCATGCTTCTGTGGTGGTTGAGACTGATCGGAATGAGACTTTTCTCCCATTCAGTATTCCATTGTCATTTCGTTCACCATCTCCTCTGGTCTCCCTCCAAGCTGTCAAGGAAAGGTAAAAATCATAGGATATTTGTTCATCCATTACATTCTTTTTTCTGAATTCATAGCATTGTTGATTCATATTTTGCTGAAAGATAAAATCAAATTTGATAGTGAAGTTAGAGTTTAATCCTGACTCCATTGAAGACAGTAAGAGTCTTGCCATTGACTTCAGCTGAGCCAGGATTTCACTCTTGAGTTTTAAATGGAGGTTAAGAACACATACCATAGTCTTGTGTTTCCTACTTTGAATGAGTCTATTGAATGTGGCTATGGGATTTAGCATTTTGGTACTTGTTGAAGATTGTAAGGACCTGCTGTGTATTTTAATGATGGTATGTATTGTCAAGATATGTGCCCCAAATCAACTAAATTGTCCCTTCCTTCCTTCAGTAAATCTTATGCATTCATCACAGGTATCTGGAATCAACTGTGGTTTATACATACTGTATGTGAACAAACTACGTCTTATGTCTAAAAATCAAATGTGCGTCTTTAAAAAACAAAACAAGCAAGCTACTAAAATGATGGGGGGAAAATAGCTTACATAAAACTGGTTATTTCAAAGCTCTGAATATAATGCATCTTATTTAAAACCAGAAGTGCTGGCCCATGGTGTTTGTAGCATTATCGTGAAATGCTGAGTTTGCCCTTTCATTCAGTTTGCTAAGGTAAGTGTATTGCTCTCAGACCCTTCAATAATAAGATATTGTTTTAATCAAATTACTTGATGCCCGTTAGTCTGTTGAAAGCCTCATCCATAAGCTTTATATGACTAGCCACACCTTCATTTTGATCTTTCCAAATACCTAGCTATATCCTTTTTAAAAAGTTTATTACCAGAGAAGATTAATTTTTACACAGGCAGAAAATTAAATCCATAAGTATTTATATGCTACATTCTAGTTACTCCAGTTTAAAGGCTTGGGTCAAGTATCAAATTTTATTTTGTGGTCTATAATCTTCTATACAAATTTCCCTTCAACACTCTCTGTATTTTAAGATCAGGAATCTACTGGCCTTAAATCCATTTCCTCTTCTTAAATTTGAAGAGCAGCTCTTTTTGTGTTGTACAGTCACCACTAGGAGGAGCTCTTTGAGTGGTGAATGTTAACTGCTTAACCAGAGAATGCAGAAGTTCTGTTTTGAGTTATTGCACATGTCCATTCCACTGTAGGGGTGCGTGTGTGAGTGCCTTGCACAATTGTTGGAGAACCTTTTCCCTGAGTGATACCCATCAGGGTGGCTCAAGCACTCTCTGCCATCACTCGCCACTGCTTGCAGGTATAAAAGGACAGTGACGACTGTTGGAGCACTTCCAGTCTTGCTATTACATGTTGATTTTGCTCGCTCTTTGTATATAGTCTGTTGTTTAATTGGTATTTAGTTATAGTTCATGGTTAGTGTTAGTGTTGGGTTTCAGTTTTTTAGATTCTTTATGGACCAAATTTGATTCTCAGTAGCAGGCACTGCACTGGAGCCATGCCTCGTTCTCTGGGGTTCAAGTCCTGCCGATCGTGTGCTAGAGCTTTGCTGGTCAGTAGCCCACAGCCCCGCTGCCTAAAATGTTTGGGGGAGTCCCACATCAGTGACAAGTGTCACATTTGTAAAGAGTTTAAGCCCTACTCTAAAAAAAGAGAGAGCAGCAAGACTTAGACATCTCTTTATGGAGGCGGCACTTTGCCCTCCTTTGGAGCCGTTGGATTCAGAGCGTACTCCAGGCCCAGCGCCGTCAGTACAGAGTGCACCTCCTGAGACGTCTTCAGCACCATGTACTGTGTTTCTGATATCAAGGAAGAGAGACGCATCTTTCTGGGACTCAGTACCTCATTCAGCAAGGCCAGCTAGAGGCAAGGACTTTGTGAGGGACTCAAAGGGGAAGCATTTTCTAGAGTATTCCTCTGCCACAAAGGGGGGTTTGTCAACTCCAGAACCTATGCCAGGTCTGCTGAGACCGACCTCTGAATTTCTTATGCAGGCACAGCAGACTGAAGACCGATTCTGGTATTGATGATATCAAAGGTACGCTGCCACAGAGACTTGCTTAACCTTTTGGTACCGGCATCCCCAGCAGAGCAAGTGTGGTTTCAGCCACGACCGGCAATGGTAGTTCCTACAGCAGGTCAGCAAGAGCATGCAGTACTGATGCTGCTTCCAATACCTAAGGAGCTGGTACATTCCAGAGGCAAGCCACTTGCACTATCATGAGTACCACCTCTCTGGGTTCAGCTTACCCATCTTCTGTCTATGTGGGTTCTTCTCTGATGTTATTGTGTGAACTTAGTCATCTTGGTCAGATTTGGAAGTCAGGTCTTCTGTGTCCCAAAGCAGATGGGAGGGTCATTCTCCATCAGAACTTTGTGGTTTATGGATGTTCCAGCCTGAGAAGTCATGTTTGAATCCAATGGGAAAGGCAGAGGAGACCCTACTAGCGTTGCTAGGGAGACCGCAACCAATTTTACTGAGGCCATGCTGGTGCAATTAGTATGAGGTAAGCATGATCTTGCTTGGCCTTGAACAGGACATTGGATAGTAATGGTGTTAGAGGAAATGCGTACAGGACGGAGCTCGTCTGTGAACATGAACCTCTATCAAAGAATCTGGGCTGTGACCCCCTCAGAAGCAGAACGGATAGCACTTTCTATTGGTCTTTGTTGCAAACAGGTCCTGTTGTGGAGTTCTCCACAACTGGACGATGGACCTGGCCACGTCCAAACAGTGACCATTCATGGTGAGCAGAGGAGGACCTTGCAATGTGTTCTGCTTGCCTGGGAAGCAAGCAGTTTTGGGGTGAATGGAATTGGTTGTACAGAACTCCAAAAGCAGAATTACCTCCTGGTACAGCTAGAAGGAACTGTCTGTTCACATAGGACATACTTATTGTGTTGTCCGTTAACGCTAGCCAACTTTTTCCCCATAGTAGTGTGGACGGAAGGTCAAAAAGGCTAGATTGGTAGCATGTAGCTGTCTGATGTTTATATGAATTGCGAGGGCCACAACCCTTGAATTTGCAGGGTTCTGATGTGGCCCACTCAGGAATGAGGCATCCATGACCAGCTTGAGCATTGGTTGCGGAGAAAAGAAGGGAACTCCTGCACAAACATGCCAAAGGTCTGTCCATCAGTCCAGAGAGGATACCTATGGAACACTAATCATTCTGTCTAAACTACGTCGGCAGGGGACATACACCGACGCTAGCCATCCCTGAAGCCTTCTGAGGGCTGACATGTAGTATAGCATGCTGTACTATGCAGGTACATGCTTCCATGTGTCTCAGAAACTTCAGCCAAGTGTGTGCTACGGTATCTGGATGTGCCCTTAGATCCAAGACTATGTCTATGACCATTTGGAGACTTGACCGGGGCAGAAACACCCGGTCTTTTGTAGCATCCAAGCGTGCTCTGATAAACAATATTCTTCGCACAGGTTTTAGAACTGATTTGTTCATACTGAAAAACAGCCCTAGTGTTTTGAAGGTGGACTGAATGATGGTCATGCTGAACAGTGACTGAGACTTGGACTGGCCTCTCACCAGTCAGTGTCATTTCTGGTTTATTAACCTCAGCAAGGACAGTGGGTAAATTGAGAGCTTTGGTTTCTGAGCCTCCTTATACAGTTATCCATAAGGATAAAGAGTACCTCCTCTCTCATCCAAAATTCTTGCCAAAGGTAGTTTCCAGTTTCCACATTCACCAGGCAGTTTATTTGCCAACTTTGCCCCAAAAGCCTGCATGTGTACAGAGGAGCAAAAACATCATTTGTTGGATGTGAGGAGAGAATTAGCCTTCTAATTGGGCCGTCCCAGACCCTTTAGCGCCTCAGCACAGTTTTTTGTTATGATTTGCAGCCAGGGTGAAAGATCAACTGGTTTCCACTTAAGAAATCTAAGAAGAAATCCTCTCTTGCACTTGTTTGTGCTACCAGTTAGCTTATGTCACGCCGTCTCTTACTGGAGTATTGGTTCATTCAGCTAGAACACAAACAGCTTTCCTCACGCATGTACTCGGTCGAGACATTTATAGAGCAGCCACGTGGTCATCAGTTCATGCATTTGCTGCTCATTATGCCATTTCCCAACAGTCAAGGAATGATGCCAGTTTTGGATGGCTTGTTCCATCATAGCTGTTCACATAGAATCTGAATTGTCTCCACATTAATCCGCTTATGAGTCACCTGTAATGAAATGGACCTGTGTAAAATACTTTGAAGAACAACAGTTATATAAAGGTAGGTAACTGTTTTTTCTTTCTGACATGGCTGAGCCTGTTCTGACCTGGAGTGCAAAAACTTGAAGTTGCTTTTAAATCCTGGGTTTCTAAAGAACTCTTGCTTGTTATGGACCAATATATTTAAGTTTTCAAATGTAGATAGGCCTTCCTTTGGAATGAGACATTCTATTGGTTAGGAATGGATAACTGAAACAGAGGACAATTTCTTCATAACTGTACATTTCCTGAATAATTTTCTTGTCACTGTGAAGGGTCATTATAGACCAAATTAAAAGATGATTAACAAAATTCTTGTGTGTGTGCTAATTTAGAGGCTTTATCATGGAAAAATTAGCTTCTCTGCATTGCAAATAAAAATATCAGCATTTGCAAAATTGTAAAATCCCCTCTACCAGGCAGCACGAAACCCAACTTGCAGTGTTTTATTTTGTGATCTCCATTGGGGCCTGAAAATCTTAGGCATAAAGAACTTGACTAAAACATATAAGTTCTGAGATATTTCTTCATGTTGGGTTCTGACTGACTGATACTTGCTGGTTCCCAGTGTGCCCATCCTCTCTTTCTGCCTCCTTTAGATGATAAAGATTTCTGAAGTGAGAGGCTGGCTAGAAAAACCGAGATTTATTGTGTTGACTATGAGCTCTTCTCCTACCGCCATCTCAGTTGTTTGAACTTTTGGCTCCTAGTGTTTCCAGCTTCGTACGAAAAACTACTGAAAAGATTGGCACCCTTCATATGAGTCCTGATGTCAGAGTGAGGCAGGAAATGAAAGATGATGATGAGTCTCATGAAGTGACTGCTAGTATAGCCGCATACTCCCAGGAAGAAGATGAAAACAAGTAAGTTCAAGCTCACATAGTCGAATGTGCTATCTGCCAAAAGGACTGGGAACTCACGTCTTCCACAGTGATCCCATTCATTTCAATAGAATGGGGAATCACATGATTCTGTTGGAGATTTTTTTTCCAGCTGGCTGTATAGAGAGGCTCCAAGAATTCATCTGGTCTCTCCCTCCCCACCCCCTGCCTCCTTTCTCAATTTTTTACCTCAAAGCTTATTCAGGAGTCAAATTCTTCTAGCAAATGGATGTTAAGAGTTTACATTCATGGTGCTGGAATGGTTGAGGAAGGGAAAACTTATGTAGTTCCCTGCTTGGGTACCTAACCAGACTTGTTGATGCATGTGAATTTTAAAGCCTACATCCTATTTTTAATGAAAAGAGGAAGAAGCAGCTTTGTCACCCTCCCTCAACACTGGATTGTTTAAAGGAATAAGAAAACACTGTAGTGGCTTAGCGGTAAGAATAAAGAATGAGCGCTAAATTGTTATCAGGAGTTAAATTGGCAGATCATTGAAATATTTTAAGCAATGAGTTTGTATTAGCTTAATGTTAGTTTTGTTTCTTGACATTTGAGAGCCCTCATAGGTTGACAAGATGGAAAAAGTTATTTTTCTTCTGGTCCTTATGTCCAGCTGCTCATAATTACTGTAGTCTCATTTGTCTGTTTTGCATGAAAAGTAAGAGCTGCATTTCTCATAAAAGAATTAATGCTATTTCTCCCTCTGTTTTAAAAAGAGAGCATAATTTTGTCTTTATATTCCTTTCTAGTTTGGAACTACAGAGCCAGCCTCAAGAAGAGGACCGGCTAAGAGATCTCAAGATAGCAACGACAGAAGCTATGTAAGTAGAGAGCATAGAGCTATATTTTACTCTGGCAGAAATCTTTTATTGTAAATATCTGCAGTAAATGATGCTGTGCAAGTATATCCAGACATGGTGTGTGGTTATCTCAGGGGTGGGCAAACTTTTTGGCCCGAGGGCCACATTTGGGTGGGAAAATTGCAGGGCTATGAATGTTGGGCAGTGGCGGAGGGTAGAGGTACGGGAGATAGTGTGGGGTGAGGAAGGGGCTCAGGGCAAGGGGTTGGAATGCAAAAGAGGGCTCAGGCCAGGGGGTTGGGGTGCAGCAGGGGTTCAGGGTGTGGGCTCTGGCCTGGTGCTGCTTACCTTGAGCGGCTCCAGGGTGACAGCGGCACATAGCGGGGCTAAGGCAGGCTCCCTGCCTGCCCTGGCCTTGTGCCGCTCCCGGAAGTGGCCAGCATGTCCAACAGTGGCTCCTGGGGGTGGAGTGGGGCAAGTGGCTCTGCTGCGTGCTGCCCTCGCCTGCAGGTACCACCCCCAAAGCTCCCATTGTACGTGATTCCCTGTTCATGGCCAATGGGACTTGAAGGGGGTGGTGTCTGCAGGCGAGGGCAGCGCATGGAGCCCTCTGCCCTGCCTCCCCTAGAGGCTGCAGGGACATGGTGCTGGCTGCCTCCAGGAGTGGCACAGGCCAGGGCAGGCAGGGAGCCTGCCTTAGCCTCCTGCGCCACGGGGCTGGCAGTCCCATGGGACGGATTGAAAGCCCTGAGGGGCCAGATCCGGCCTGCGGGCCGTAGTTTGCCCTCCCCTGGGCTATCTGAAAGTCCTTAGTTGAATAGTGGCTTTTTTCCATTAAAAATATAACTTCATTGTGAGTTTTGCTGAGAAAAAAGAGGACTGTAGCATTAGAGGAGACTTGGATGGTTGCCTGCCAAGCTTGGTGAATCATTTGGAGGTGAGATCCCCAAAAGCCTGCTTGGGGAAATTATACAGTGACTTTCCTACTGTCCTTACTACTCAGGAAAGCAGCATTGGTATGACCAATATCTAGTACAGACATGGGCAAACTACAGCCCGTGGGCCACATTAGGCCTGCAGGACTGTCCTGCCCCAGCCCGTGAGCTCCCAGCTGTGGAGCCTAGTCCCTGCCCCTCCCCCGCAGAGCCTCTGCCACGTGTGCTGTGCTCTGGCCCACCGCTCCTGCTGGGCAGTGTGGGGAGCGCAACTGGCTCTGACCCAGATGGCACAGCTGCGAGCTCCTGCTGCTGGTAAGGTGTCGGAGAGTGGAGGGGGGGTTGGGTAAGGGAGCAGGGGGTCTTGGGGTCCAGTTGGGGGGAGGGGGCGGTTGGATGAGGTGGAGGTTCTGGGGATGGTCAGGGGATGGGGAACAGGAAGGGTTGAGAGTGGGTGTCCCGGAGGATGGGGATGTGGATAGGGCTTGGGAGGGCAGTCAGGGGCCATGGGGGGGGTGGAAGATAAAAGAAGAGGGTGGGATCAACAAAAAGCAGTTAGGGGCAGGGGGTCCTTGGAGGGGGTGGTCAGGGGATGAGCAGAGGGCAGTTGGATAGAGGTGGTAGTCCCAAGGGGGCTGTTGGGGTGTGGATAGTGGTCGAGGTGGTCAGGGGACAGGAAGCGGCGGGGTTGGATAGGTGTGGGAGTCCCAGGGGGCGTGGTTAGGGGTCGGGGCAGTCAGGGAGCAGGGGGTGTTGGATAGGGAGTGGGATCTCAGGGGGCAGTTGGGGCGGGGGTCCCGGAAGGAGGTGATCAGGGGACAAGGAGCGAGCGGGGTTGGATAGGTTAGGGGTTCTGAGGCGGGCGGTTAGAGGGTGGGAAGTGGCCCTTCATGCAGTTGCGCAACCCCAGTGTGGCCCTTGGGCCAAAATGTGTGGCCACCGCTGATCTAGGAATATACTAATGGTTGAGTTGTCCATTTGATATGTATAATAGATCAGCTCTGGCATCTCTTGGCTATTTACTAAACAAGTGCAACACACTTCCACTTTGTTTTACAGAAACAAACTGCAAGATCCACTGGTTTTGTTAGAACCACGATGCTTGAGAGAAGTTTTGCAGGAGTGGTTTTTGTATCTGGAAGAAACATTTGGTTTCAAAGAACCTTCCTTTTCAGATGACTGCTTATCCATTAAGGAAGATAAGAATGTGCTTGCTGAAGAACTGAGTGAGGTTTTAGAAGAAAATATTGAACCAGATAAACACAGTGAAGATCATGTAGGTAAAGGACAGACAGATGCCTTGGAAGGAAATACTGGACAGGATCAAACTAGCGAAGCTCATTTTGGCAGAGAAGTATGTGAAAACGATGCCAGTTCAAAGGGAGCCTCAGACCATGTTTTTCAAGTGTATCCTCCATATCTCATAGCACGCGATATTCAAAAGGACCTAGTAGAGTTGACAACATTATGTTTTGAATTAAATGTGTTTCCTTGCAAGAATGGGAATGCGAAAGAAAATGCTGAACAGGATTTACAGCTAACAGTGTCATGGGTCTTGGCTTGTCAGTTCATAAAGGACTATTTCTTTCTCCTGGATTTAAAAAGACTGAAGCGATGTATTACAATCAATTACGCTAGCAGTACCAGTGTTTGGGAAACTTACATTGAAGGACTGAAAGGTAATGACTGTGGTGGCTTTTTGTTTTCACTTTTAAACCAATTGAAGCTAAGTTTTAGGTTTTTGTTCTGGAAAAAATCCAGCCTGAGGGGACATTCCTTTCTGAATCAGCTCTGAAACAAGTGCTCTTTAGTTTTTTAATAAACAAAACTAAGTTAATAAGAACCAGTGGCTTCTAGGGGAAAATGCTTCTTGTTCAGTTACTACACTGACATTATTTCTAAACAAGTTAATATGTAGTACAACTTCAGCTAGCTGAATACTGTAGTGATATGAATCAAATGTGTTGAAACAGAATATGCAAATTTCAAAGAGAACTTGAAAAAATGTGGTGCTGTTGAACTCAAATAATTTCAGTCATTTAATTTATAAAACTAAAATTAGGAAAAGAGTTTCAGCATCTTCAGTGGCAAAGTAGGCACAAGTATGCTCAAATATTTCAGCTTGTTTCCAAAGCTTGGACAACAGCACATTTATGAAGATCAGCAGTGAATTGGAAAAGAATTCCCCCATATTGGCATGCAGTTGATCACCTCAGGCATCCTTTTCTTCTGCCGAAGTCCCTTCTGCCCTTTCTCATACCTTTGCAATCCCAGTGAATGAGGCTTCCTGGATGTAACTCAGAACAGAATTTGGTCTGCTATATGCAACTTCCACAACTGAAGCAAAACCTTTATAGACAGGTCTTCAAGGCAACCAGTTGATAGAACCCTGATTCAGCATAGAAAGTTAAGCACATGCTTAAGTTCTTTGCTGGATGGAGGACTATGTTTGGGGAAGCAGAAATCTGTTCCATGTTGGCTTAAGCAAAGTTTAGAGTAGAAAAGTATTTATTGCATCCTTGCATTGATTTGAGTGGGACTATTTGTATGCATGCAGTTAAGTGTTTGAGGCTTCACAGGATCAGGTTAAAACATTTACAATATTTTGTGTTTCAGAACTGACTCACGCTAGTCCAGTGACTTTGGCAATGGAAAATGGAGATATGTTGAAAATATTAAAACTGTTAAATGACTTGGGGCCCTGGGATAGTCCTCTGTTGTTGGCACATGCTCAAAGGTCTGTAGTGCATAGCTTTTTTTTTTCATGTTGGTTAATATGACAAATTACAGACTGTCAATTCACTTTCTGTTTGCCTTGCTCTGGATTTGTATTTCCACTAGCCTCTTGAATCTTTTGTGAGACTTTTTTGCAATGATAGTTCTAGTGTTAGCAGTGTTCAAGCAGAGGAACTTTGAAACATGCTGGTAAATAAATTAGAATCTTGAAATAGAGTTGTATTTTCTTATCACAGTGGCAATCTTGCTGTGATTTGGCATTAAAGATGTCTTTTTGTTTGTACAGGCTCTATGAAAAGTTTGGGGAAACAGCTGTAAGGCCCTTGATCAAGTTCTACCCATCAATCTTGCCCTCTGACATCATGCAGCTTTGTAGACATCACCCTGCCCACTTTTTAGCATATTTAGATAGCCTTGTTAAATCAAAGCCAGAAGATGAAAGGTAAGGGGGCTGCATGTGTGCTGTGTGCTTTTTTTTCTTGTTGGGAAATGGTTACATAAGGAAAAGACGACATAATCCAGCTGTGTGGTTTTTTTTTAATGTACTGCTACTTTGCCTGCGCATTAAAACTAGAGTGGAACCTAACATTAAATAACCTTTTGTTTTGCCAGTTAATTTCTGTGCACCAGTCTCTTCCCATGTCGCCTCATTACAAAGCAGATGCCATTTTATCAAGATTTTTGTAACAACTCTTTAATGACTTAGTGTTTTATTAGACTGTAATGTATCAAATTAACTCAAATATGGCTGTATTCTGTAATATTTCTGAAGATTAAAGGAAACATAACTTGTCTAGAAATCATCTTTCCAGTGCACTGATCATGAATATTTTTAAATAATATATACAAAGTTTATCACAATTCCATATTTGGTCAATTTAAAACCCATGGATTTTCCCACTCTTTTTTAGGTCATTCCTGCTTCAATCTCTTCTTAATCCTGAAGCATTGCGACTGGATTGGCTTTGTCTGGCAGTTTCTCATGATGCACCACAAAGAACAAATACAGTGGATTCTGAAGGAAACCCTAGGTAAGGTAATAAATCATGTATATTTAATTGCACTGCGCAAACCAGACGTAGTAGTCCAGACTTGCTATGTGTTCCATGGTGGAGCTGGCTACCTCTGAGTAATTTCACTTCCTTATAGGGTGAAATTCACCCCACTGGAGAGAATCCTCATAAAGCTTCAATTAAGCAAGGTCTGTAAGTGAGGCATAGTCTCGCCTTAGCCCTTCTGCGGTAGGTTGAATTTCACTCTAGAGCGTGTTACCTCATGTACCTGAAGATGTTTAACAGCAGCAACCAAAGAATTAAACAACTTTCCTATCTTCATAATCCAGGCAGGAATGATCTCTTTAATGACTGTAAATACGTCTCTCTCTTAAGAAGCTGCCACTTTGTTTTTAAGAATCATTTTCAGAGTGTTTCTGGGGAACGCATTTTTTAAAATGTGTGAAATTCCCCTACTGGCTCAGTTGGAGTATAAAAATGCCCTTTTTCGAGCGAGCTGTGCGCGTACCTCCTAACGGTGATGCTGGTACACAAAAAGGCCACTAACTTTTTTCTGTTAGTCTGTAATCACAGGGAAAATCTCATTTTAAGTGAGTCTGTCAAGAAGATAGCTGGACACACTGCTCTTTGAATTAATATTGTCAAAAGTTCATGTGAAAGATGAAACAATCCCATTCATCTATTTGGCCTCCTGATAAAAAAATAGTTTTTTAAAGTCATGAGACTGTTAACATTTAATTTGTGAATTAAACTGTCTTCCCAGACCACGTTCGCATTTGTTTACCTGGGGCTATAGCCAACTGATATTGCTTCTGATTAAACTCCCAGCTGATTTTGTAACAAAAGAGAAGATGGCTGACATCTGCAAGTCATATGGGTAAGTTGGAAACGTTATAGTTTACTGAAAAATTATGGTTATTCTTGAAACTGGCTTAGTTGGTATCTTGGCCCACTGAATATACATATGAAAGCCAATATGTTTCCTGCCAGTTTACTGTCAACTAAATTTATTTAAATGTAGTATTTTGTGGCTGGCTTTATTTGAAAGTGCCATCATGTATAGGTTATAAATAGCCAATGTAAAATGTACCTCTGTAGTATTACCTTGCTTTGTAGCTAAGAAGCAACAAAGTTATGTTGTAGCAGGTACTACTCCATTACCTGGTAAGCTCTGTTTACTCCCAACAAATGTTATTGACCTAAAATGTGACCAAGGAAGTAACCCCAAAGCAAGTCACAAGGGTTGAACCTTCATAATTACGCTAATGCCTCTCCCATATTTAACCTGCTTTAGCAGAGAGAAATTTACCCACCAGAGTTCATGGACCTCTTGTATGCATAAAGATATTCCCTCTGTTCCTAATTACCTCCACTACCTTATTTCCCTAATGACTTCCCTTCTTTTCCTTATGCAGCTCTTACCTATGATGGTTGTTTTCCGCTTAACCCTTTCCCACTATCATACACAAAAAAACCCTCACTGCAATATGGGACCTGGATGTTTATCATTGAGCACTTATGACCTTTGTGAGGGTGGTGTTTGACAAAAGGCCGGCTCTAGTTCATTTAACAAACTGACACTTCTGGGGACTTACTGCATGGCCTATTTTTTGCCACATTGAAATTGCCAGGTTATTCCTAGTATTTGGGGTTATTTGCTCTTACTGATGAGTTTGCTAAATCAGCATTTCATTACCAATGACTTTCATTTAAAGCAACTATGTATTTGATTATGGAAATCGTCAGTCTCTCT